>NC_042970.1:16744138-16946638 GCF_901001165.1 Salmo trutta | reverse complement strand
CCTGCATCTGACTTCGTCACGCCCTTAGCCTTTCAGCTATTCTATTCGCCATTGGGGTCACCGTTTTACGGGTGTCACACGGGGAAGGAATTGGGAGAGCCCTTCTTCTACAAGCCTTCTTCGACTCGTTCTCCACTTCCTCCCCCGCCCCAATTAGCGAATGTAATTACTCACCACTGCCCCTGCACCAAGGCCTCTATGTCAGATTGGGTAGCGCCCTCTCTTCGACTGTTTCTCATACAGAGTCGTAATAACCCCTAGAGTCCGGGGTTAAAGATTCCTTAATAACTTCTTGGGGCTATGTGGGACGTTAGCGTGCCACTCGTGGCGCACCCTATCAACAGCAGGTGCATTTCAAGAGCGGCAAATTTGAAACCAAATAAATGTCAAAATTCAAATTTCTCAAACATACAACTAACTTACAGCCTTTGAAAGATAAACATCTCCTTAATCTAACCACGTCTTCCGATTTCAAAAAGGTTTTACGGGGAAAGCATAAAGTTAGGTTATGTTAGGAGAGTACATTGACAATAGCTGTGTGTAGTGTATTGTCGATTCAAAGACAGGCGTCACCAAAACCATAAAATCAGCTAAAATTATGCACTAACCTTTTACAATCTCCATCAGATGACACTCCTAGGACATTATGTTAGACAATGCATGCATTTTTAGTTCTATCAAGTTCATATTTATATCTAAAAACAGCGTTTTACTATGGCGTTGATGTTCAGGAAATCGTTTCCCTCCAATACCGGCAGTCAAGTCATGACAACAAAATAATTAATTCATATTAGAAAACATTGGTAAAATATTATATTGTCATTCAAAGAATTATAGATTTACATCTCTTGAACGCAATGGACTTGCCAGATTTAAAATTAACCTTACTGGGAAATCACACTTTGCAATAATCTGAGCACTGCGCCAGAAAAATACGCATTGCGATACAGACTAACCGCCATGTTGGAGAGATCTAAAATCGAAAATACTATGTAAATAATCCATTACCTTTGATTCTCTTCATCAGATGTCACTTCCAAAGAATCCCAGGTCCATAACGAATGTAGTTTTGTTCAAAAAAGCTAATAATTTATGTCCAAAAACCTCCGTGTTGTAGCGCATGATCTAAGCCAGCCGGACTTCACTTCACATCACGAACGGAAAAAATATATTTACGTTCGTTCAAACATGTCAAACGTTGTATCGCATAAATCATTAGGGCCTTTTTTAACCAGGACATGAATAAAATTCAAGGCGGACCATTGGGTTCTCTTTTAAAACGTTTCGGAATGAGAGTACCCACCATCAACTCGCGCGCCAGGTGTCTAATGGGCCATCGCCGTTCCAAAGCTCTTCTTCAGTCAGATCTCACTGTAGAAGACTCAAAACACTTTGTAAAGGCTGGGGACATCTTGTGGAAGCAATAGGAAGTGCCAAAACATTCCTCACCCCCTTTGTTTTTCAATGGTATAGGCTTAAAGTCAATTCAACACATCAGGTATCCACTTCCTGTCAGAATCTGTCTCAGGGTTTTGCCTGCCAAATGAGTTCTGTTATACTCACAGACACCATTCAAACAGTTTTTGAAACTTTAGGGTGTTTTCTATCCATATATAATAAGTATATGCATATTGTAGTTACTGGGTAGGATTAGTAACCAGATTAAATCGGGTACATTTTTTTATCCAGCCGTGAAAATACTGCCCCCTATACCCTAACAGGTTAAGAGAGTCATAGTTACTCCCGCCGTTTACCCGCGCTTCATTGAATTTCTTCACTTTGACATTCAGAGCACTGGGCAGAAATCACATCGCGTCAACACCCACCTTGGGCCTTCGCGATGATTTGTTTTAATTAAACAGTCGGATTCCCCTGGTCCGCACCAGTTCTAAGTCAGCTGCTAGGCGCCGGCCGAGGCAACCCGCCGGAGACCCCGCCTTAACGGGGCCGACGAGCACCGTAGCTGGGGAGATCCGCGAGAAGGGCCCGGCACGCGTCCAGAGTCGCCGCTGCCAACCGCCGGACCCAACCCCTCACCGGTCCGTCTTCGGGCCCACCGGCGGACACCACCCCGATAAACCCCCACATGCAGCCCCTTGCGAGACCACGAACGAGAGCCCCCGAGATGGGCCGCACGACAAACTTCCAACGGTGGCAAGAGGAGGGCGGCGGAGCAACTGCTCCCCCAGCCGCGGCTCGAGCCCTGCCCCGCTTCGCACCCCAGCCCGACCGACCCAGCCCTTAGAGCCAATCCTTATCCCGAAGTTACGGATCTGACTTGCCGACTTCCCTTACCTTACATCAAAGTTGGATCAGCCTGTAGTGTGGTTTTCCACTTTAATTTTGAGTGTGACTCCAAATCCAGACCTCCATGGGTTGATAAATTGGATTTCCATTGATTATTTTTGTGTGATTTTGTTGTCAGCACATTCAACTATGTAAAGAAAAAAATATTGAATAAGATTATTTCATTCATTCAGATCTAGCATGTGTTATTTTAGTGTTCCCTTTATTTTTTTGAGCAGTGTATTATGCCTGGGCTGTTTGACTTTTTAGCCCCCACATCATTGGGAGTGAGATAAATACGTATTTGAAAGGTGTGTGTGGTAATAAAATTGGAAGTGCCCAAGCCCAATTGAAGAGACGCACACAATCCTAAACAACATACCTACTTTTTGGGGGTTTTTTTTGTTTCAAAAGCCACGCATGCAGAGACACACACCCCACCACCCCCTTTTTGTTTTGAAACACACACACCTACACTCCCGCACACGCACACACCACCCACGCACGCACACATCTTTCCGGAATCCTTTTTTCTCAGGGCCAGGCATGGGGATAGCTCGAAAATGAGAGTCCCTTCGTTAAAGGTGAGATACAGCTTTAAAACCATTTTATTTAATTCATAATATTTAGTACAGACCTTTTTAAAAACAGCTTGTAATCACTGAAACATTTTTACTGTGCAATATTGAAACATGCATTAATGTTTTTTATGTATAAACAATGTTTGTACATCAGGTCAGCCACCATTACCGGGCACAGTACTACACTTTTTAATAACCTTTAATGTTTCTAACATGTTGTTGTAGGAAAGACTATTCGTATAAAATAAGACATTGCATTTCTCCGCGACAAACCCGGGCGAGAGAGAAATGACAGATTCCCGTTCATTAAGGGGTGAGATATAGCATTAAAACCCTTTATTAAATTGTAAATCTTTAGTACAGACCTTTTAAAAAAAATGTACTGTTCCTTTCTTACAGATAAAGGGCCCGGCTATAGGTTTAACTGTCACGTCCTGGCCAGTATAAGGGTTAATTAGTATTGTAGTTTGGTCAGGACGTGGCAGAGGGTATTTGTTTTATGTGGTTCAGGGTGGGAGATTGTTCTGTGTGTAGCCTTGTGCCTTACTAGACTGTTTTTTGTCGATCGTAATTCTGTTTGTTATTTTGGGTGTTCATTTTGATAGTTAATAAAAGTCAAGATGAGCCTGCACATACCTGCTGCGTTTTGGTCCTCCTTCACCGACGACAACCGTGACCTAACCCTGACATCCTGCCGTTTCCAATTCCACCCCGTCGTCATGACAGGCTCTCTTGCTCGCAGGATATCCCACACAAGCCCCAGATCCGTAAGTTTTCCAGGCACAATGTAGTGCCTTGCGAAAGAATTCGGCCCCCTTGAACTTTTCGACCTTTTGCTACATTTCAGGCTTCAAACATAAAGATATAAAACTGTAATTTTTTGTGAAGAATCAACAACAAGTGGGACACAATTATGAAGTGGAACGAAATGTATTGGATATTTCAAACTTTTTTAACAAATAAAAAACTGAAAAATTGGCCGTGCAAAATTATTCAGCCCCCTTAAGTTAATACTTTGTAGCGCCACCTTTTGCTGCGATTACAGCTGTAAGTCGCTTGGGGTATGTCTCTATCAGTTTTGCACATCGAGAGACTGAAATTTTTGCCCATTCCTCCTTGCAAAACAGCTCGAGCTCAGTGAGGTTGGATGGAGAGCGTTTGTGAACAACAGTTTTCAGTTCTTTCCACAGATTCTCGATTGGATTCAGGTCTGGACTTTGACTTGGCCATTCTAACACCTGGATATGTTTATTTGTGAACCATTCCATTGTAGACTTTGCTTTATGTTTTGGATCATTGTCTTGTTGGAAGACAAATCTCCGTCCCAGTCTCAGGTCTTTTGCAGACTCCATCCGGTTTTCTTCCAGAATGGTCCTGTCTTTGGCTCCATCCATCTTCCCATCAATTTTAACCATCTTCCCTGCCCCTGCTGAAGAAAAGCAGGCCCAAACTATGATGCTGCCACCACCATGTTTGACAGTGGGGATGGTGTGTTCAGGGTGATGAGCTGTGTTGCTTTTACGCCAAACATAACGTTTTGCATTGTTGCCAAAGTTCGATTTTGGTTTCATCTGACCAGAGCACCTTCTTCCACATGTTTGGTGTGTCTCCCAGGTGGCTAGTGGCAAACTTTAAACTACACTTTTTATGGATATCTTTAAGAAATGGCTTTCTTCTTGCCACTCTTCCATAAAGGCCAGATTTGTGCAGTATACGACTGATTGTTGTCCTATGGACAGAGTCTCCCACCTCAGCTGTAGATCTCTGCAGTTCATCCAGAGAGACCATGGGCCTCTTGGCTGCATCTCTGATCAGTCTTCTCCTTGTATGAGCTGAAAGTTTAGAGGGACGGCCGGGTCTTCATAGATTTGCAGTGGTCTGATACTCCTTCCATTTCAATATTATCGCTTGCATAGTGCTCCTTGGGATGTTTAAAGTTTGGGAAATCTTTTTGTATCCAAATCCGGCTTTAAACTTCTCCACAACAGTATCTCGGACCTGCCTGGTGTGTTCCTTGTTCTTCATGATGCTCTCTGCGCTTTAAACAGACCTCTGAGACTATCACAGAGCAGGTGCATTTATACGGAGACTTGATTACACACAGGTGGATTCTATTTATCATCATTAGTCATTTAGGTCAACATTGGATCATTCAGAGATCCTCACTGAACTTCTGGAGAGAGTTTGCTGCACTGAAAGTAAAGGGGCTGAATAATTTTGCACGGCCAATTTTTCCATTTTTTATATGTTAAAAAAGTTTTAAATATCCAATAAATTTCGTTCCACTTCATAATTGTGTCCCACTTGTTGTTGATTCTTCACAAAAAAATACAGTTTTATATCTTTATGTTTGAAGCCTGAAATGTGGCAAAAGGTCGAAAAGTTCAAGGGGGCCGAATACTTTCGCAAGGCACTGTAGTTCACATCCAGACAGGCTTTGGAAAATACATACCAACTAATAGATTTTTGTAGCATCTCTACTATATCTGTCATGTTACTGGGGTCTTTTTTAAAGTCAATAAACATGTGTGTAGAGTGTACACTTTTGTTTCACAGTAGATTTGTTTAAGACCACCAAGAAACACCTGATTTATCCCACAGCATTAATTAATAAGTTGGGTAGAAAATGATTCTGTTTAAGTCATAAGTAAAGGCCTTTCAAAAAGAGGCTGGCATGATTGACTGTGACAGCCCCCACCCTGGAGAGCAGCTCTCCTTTGATCCCTATCCTTTGATCCACCTGTTGTTTGGGGTCGTTATGTATATATGCCCTCCTATTGTTGAATTGTTTAGATAAAAAAACATTTTCAAACACCCCTGCAGAGAGAGAGAGACACACACACACACACACACACACACAAACACAATCCCATTCCTGCTTCATAGACAACAACCCTAAGAGCAATAAAATAGGTGGGGTGTGGGGGCCATCCTCTTTGAAATGTTCAAACACAACCCCCCCAGTTCAACGAGGTCCCTACACATCAATCATCATGACAACTTCAAAGGAATTGATGCAATATAGATATAAAATATCACACACTCTAACATGTGACAGAACAGGATGCAACTATATGGCCCTAACCATGTAACACCTACCCGCCAGGATGTCCTGGCCGGATGCCCTTATTTGGGCATGTACGCGCCATCCGGACATAGGGTCATAAATCATTTTGACCGATGCCGTCTACTTTATTCTCTCTCAAAGAAAACCCAAAGAGGGCAACGTCATGACACCATATACTTTTGAAAACAGTACTAAAGAGATTTTAAAAAAATACAAAAAAAAACTAATATGCCAAAGACACTGGGTCTGTTGTTTGCGTTTAGCTGGACTAAGTTTCACAACACACACATAATCAATAACGTGGGATTCAGGGTTCGGGTTATCAGTGTCACATGTTGTTTGCGCTTAGCTAGACTAAGTTTCACAACACACACATAATCAATAACGTGGGATTCAGGGTTCAGGTTATCAGTGTCACATGTTTTGAAATTGATTTCTAAGAGTTTGGGTGAGTATGTATACTGTACAGTATGAGGCACACTAGGTACCCATTTGATAAGACGGATGAACAATGGTAAGTAGACAACTTATTTTCCTGCATTACCTAATACCTCATAATTAGTGGTTAAAACCTGAATGCGTCATTTACGTTCAAATCAAATCAAATGTTATTTGTCACATGCGCCGAATACAACAGGTGTAGACCTTACAATGAAATGCTTACTTACAAGCCCTTAAACCAACAAGGCAGTTTTTAAAAAATACCTAAAACAAATAAGAATAAGAAATAAAAGTAACAAATAATTAAAGAGCAGCAGTAAAATAACAATAGCGAGACTATATACAGGGGGTACTGGTACAGAGTCAATGTGCGGGGGCATTGGTTAGTCGAGGTAATTGAGGTAATTTGTACATGTAGGTATTGTTATTAAAGTGACTATGCATAGATAATAACAAGAGAGTAGCAGCAGCGTCATCGATGCACTTATTGATGAAGCCAGTGACTGATGTGGTGTACTCCTCAATACCATCAGAAGAATCCCGGAACATATTCCAGTCTGTGCTAGCAAAACAGTCCTGTAGCTTAGCATCTGCTTCATCTGACCATGTGTGTATTGTAATAATAGGACTTTGTAGTGACCTCAAAAAGACATCTAAAAACATCTAAAACTGTCTCTGCTGTAATGAATGTATATTATATTTATATTTATGTATGTATATTTATAATGTATTTATCTTCACAGGCTCTGTGGGATAAAATGGGTCTGCTGGCAACTCTTCTCATCTTTGGTGTCTCTCTCTCCTTAGCTTCTGCAGGTAGTCTTGTGGATAGTCAGTCACTTGTGTTATTTATTCATTTCTGTCTCACTATTGTAAAGTGACTTTGGTGTTTTGAAAAGCGCTTGAAATAAAATCTATTATGATTATTATTTAGAGAATTTAGGTGTGAGCTTAACCAAATGTGGTGCTATAAAGCATCCCAGAACAGGGAACAGTCTAGGACGGGTACTAATACAGTTCTTAAAACACAAATCTGGTCCATTTATATTAATATTCACACAATGGGGGACATTTTACTCTTCTAGCATTGTGTGTGCACATTTAGATAAGGAAACTGAATTATTCCTGAATTGAAAATGGGTTATTTTTCATTTGCTACTAGCAATTAATGTCACTACACTTCCTGATTCAACTGAATGACATATGGAATTGACCCCTCAAGCCTGTGTCACTGTCACATGATTCCAAACCTAGTTTGAAATACTATTTGAAATAATTTCAAATACTTTAACTGTGTTGGATTGAGCTTGCCTGTCGCAATGGAACTAATAGAAAACTCTTGAAAGTGCAAACCCTGCCCATCTGCCACAAAGATTTCAAATAGTATTTGAACCCAGGTCTGCATGATTCTTCTCTCTGTCTCTCTGTAGAGAGGCCCATGAGAAGATCCTTGGTGTTCCCAATGGAAACTGACAACAGCTACGTGGAGCTGGTCCCTCAGAAGAATCTTGACATGGAAGCCTTTACCCTGTGCATGCGGGTGGCCACAGAACTGGCAAAGGGCAAACGTGAGATCATCCTGTTCGCCTACCGTACACTGTACCACGACGAGCTCAATGTGTGGAGAGAAGCTGACGGCAAGTACAGTCTGTATCTGAGTGGGGACGGGGTCCTCTTCCACCTACCTGAGCTCAACACCTTCCAGACCCACCTCTGTCTCACCTGGGACTCGAAGTCAGGCATGGCCGCGTTCCATGCAGACGGGAAGAGGAGCGTTAGGAAGGAGTATAAACCAGGACACAAAGTGCAGAAGGGAGGTAAGGTCATCCTGGGACAGGATCCAGACTCTTTCCTGAAGGACTTTGAAAGCAAGCAGAGTTTCATCGGAGAGATCACAGACGTCAACATGTGGGACTACGTGCTCTCCGATGCCATGATAGAAGCTTTGCATGTTGGGAAACGTATGCCCAGAGGGAACATTTTTGACTGGGAAACCATAGAGCTCATAGTCAATGGGAACGTCAAGGTGATCACTGAAGAGTTGTAGGGTGTCCCCAAGGCACCAACATCATGCTCTCCATCCAGGGGTGCTGCACTGCGGCCTGACCCTGTGCTCCTCTCAACTGTGTGTCAGTGTGATGAGGGAGTTAAGAAATTACAGAAAATTCATATGGAGAATAAAGTTGTATTAGTTTGAGTCCCTGTCTCATCTCAACAAAAATAAAGTTCCCGACGGGCACATAGCATATGTTTTTTGATTTGTGTGTGTGTGGGGAGTGGGGGGTCAAGAAGCCGATGTACAGTTCCCACTCAGAACGCAGTTTGAAAATCTCATGATTTTCAGCAGTCGAGTTAAAACAAGCTATTTGTAAGCATTCAAGGCATACACGTACTTACACTCCACTACATATTTATCTGGACAGTGAAGCTAAAACTTCTCATTTGGCTCTATACTCCAGCATTTTGGATTTGAGAGCAAACATAATTTTTTTTCTATGAAGTTATAGTAAAGTGTCACCTTTTATTTGAGGGTATTTTCATGCATATCTATTTTACCGTTTAGAAATGAATGCACTTTATGTATATAGTCCCCCTATTTGAAGGTGTCGTAAGTATTTGGACAAATTCACTTATAGTACAGTCAACTTAGTCAAAAGTTTAGTATTTGGCAACATTACCAATAACAGGGGAGGTATGATATTTACGCCTCAAATTTTTCACTCATTATTCACAATTTGTTCATGATTATGCATAATCATGGTAGCATCCAAATTAATGTGGAAGTGTTCACTCTTATTTACAATAAAAGTGACTACAAAATGACAAAATACATTTACCATTAATTTCTATTAGGCACAAAATAATATGAAACAACCAAAACAAACTGCAAATGCATCCAACAAGTTTGTAGAGTCACAAGCTTGATGTAGTCATTGCGTGCTAGGAATATTGGACCAAATACTAAACCTTTGACAAAATGACTTGATACATCAAGTGCTTCCATTTCTAAACGGTAAAACAGATTAAAAATACCCTCAAATAAAAGATGACATTATGTACTGTCGCCTCACATAAAACATTTTCTCAAATCCAAAATGCTGGAGTATAGAGCTAAATTAAAAGTTTTAGCTTCACTGTCCAAATAAATACATGAGGACATAGTGGACATTGCCAATTTGTCATCTGTGAAGTGTGTTGTCACATGGAAATGCATTTTAGGATTTGACTGACATTCCTACTTACGGTTCTCTTCCAGACTTCTACGTAGCGAATGTAAGCGAGGACAAAGTATGTATCTGGCTACCTCCGACCCTAAACACCACTCTTCAAATGACCTGAAAGTGTGTGTGTGTGTGTATATATATATATATATATATATATATATATATATATATATATATGATGATACTTTCTTTTTTTGAGGAAAAAAAAAATGCTGTTTTCCTATCAATGCTTAGAGTTCAAATTAACACATTGCTCAGTTCATACACTACTCTGCCAAACACAATTGTACTGAAGAACGTAACTGCAGTTTTCACAAAGCAGAGTTTGTTTCCTTCATCCAATACATTTATTGCAAAAGCACTATTAAGTACTTTAAAAAAATATATATAAAGCATCCGCCAACTCCTGGACAGTCTGTGGTGCAACGTGACGTTGGTGGATGGAGCGAGACATGATGTCCCAGATGTGCTCAATTGGATCCAGGTCTGGGGAACGGGCGGGCCAGTCCATAGCATCAATGCCTTCCTCTTGCAGGAACTGCTGACACACTCCAGCTACATGAGGTCTAGCATTGTCTTGCATTAGGAGGAACCCAGGGCCAACCGCACCAGCATATGGTCTCACAAGGGGTCTGAGGATCTCATCTCGGTACCTAATGGCAGTCAGGCTCCCTCTGGCGAGCACATGGAGGGCTGTGCGGCCCCCCAAAGAAATGCCACCCCACACCATGACTGACCCACCGCCAAACCGGTCATGCTGAAGGATGTTGCAGGCAGCAGAATGTTCTCCACGGCGTCTCCAGACTCTGTCACGTCTGTCACGTGCTCAGTGTGAACCTGCTTTCATCTGTGAAGAGCACAGGGCGCCAGTGGCGAATTTGCCAATCTTGGTGTTCTCTGGCAAATGCCAAACATCCTGCACGGTGTTGGGCTGTAAGCACAACCCCCACGTGTGGACGTCGGGCCCTCATACCACCCTCACGGAGTCTGTTTCTGACCGTTTGAGCAGACGCATGCACATTTGTGGCCTGCTGGAGGTCATTTTGCAGGGCTCTGGCAGTGCTCCTCCTGCTCCTCCTTGCACAAAGGCGGAGGTAGCGGTCCTGCTGCTGGGTTGTTGCCCTCCTACGACCTCCTCCATGTCTCCTGATGTACTGGCCTGTCTCCTGGTAGCGCCTCCATGCTCTGGACACTACGCTGACAGACACAGCAAAACGTCTTGCCACAGCTCGCATTGATGTGCCATCCTGGATGAGCTGCACTACCTGAGCCACTTGTGTGGGTTGTAGACTCCGTCTCATGCTACCACTAGAGTGAAAGCACCACCAGCATTCAAAAGTGACCAAAACATCAGCCAGGAAGCATAGGAACTGAGAAGTGGTCTGTGGTCTCCACCTGCAGAACCACACCTTTATTGGGGGTGTCTTGCTTATTGCCTATAATTTCCACCTGTTGTCTATTCCATTTGCACAACAGCATGTGAAATTTATTGTCAATCAGTGTTGCTACCTAAGTGGACAGTTTGATTTCACAGAAGTGTGATTGACTTGGAGTTACATTGTGTTGTTTAAGTGTTCCCTTTATTTTTTTGAGCAGTGTATATTACAACACTACAAAGGGTGTATTGCACCCAGAAGAAAAAGCAGTACACTTATTAATCCCCATTTCTTTCTTTATTTCATTACAAAAACATGTGATTTTTTAGAATTGCCCATCAAAATGTTGTTCTAGAGGGAGTTAGGTCTTTATTGTAAGGGGAAAATAGCTCACACCCTCCACATGTAATTCATTGAGAAGACAAGCATACATTACAGACTTATGATGAACATGTCAGTGAAGCCACCATCAATAAACTTCCATCAAAAGGCCTTGTAAAAAAAATCAATGGCTTTCTTCTTGGCGCACCTTTTGATACATAGCAGTGGTAAGATGGGCACAGAGAACCTGGAACGTACAACAAAAACTAATCCATCCCAATTACATTATGAAACCACAAATGATATCCCCAAGCCCGTTGTGAAGAAGAAAAAAAAAGGCATTTGCAAAACAGTCACAGAAAAATGCAGTGCAAGGATGGTTAGCATTCCAGCCCTCAGTAGGAGTATTGTGTCAGTGAGAGTCTGTCCGGACCCTCTACCAACACCTTTGACTATAACATTTATTATTTTCAGGTTGAAAAAGAAAAGTTTAACTGCATTTCAAATTGTCCATTGGATTCATGGAATAACCTCTGACAGTCTGATGGTTGACGATGTGTCAAACGAATCCTTGAAAACCAAAAACTAAGCATCTTTAAATCTTGTCATTTACTTGCAAGTCTGCAAGAGAAGAAAATACATACATTAGAATGTTTGTTGTACACTTTAAACAATCATCTAATTTAAAGCCTGTTAACTGAATGACAAGTTGTGGATACATGTTCAACACATCTGATGTGTAAAACCTCCTCATGCATTTCTTTACAGCATAAAGATGACGTGTACAGGACTTTCTCAGCAACAGAACATGAACTGCAGAACAATCAGGATGACATAGGTTAATTCTGAGCTCAGCCAATGATGACACACCACACACGTTGCATCTGAGAATAACTATGTACAATGGCAGGCAATATGAAGATTAATAAAATGGTGACAGACAGGATGTTAAAGGTGATAGAGCTGGGTGATATGGACAAAAATCCATATCGCAATAAATTGCCTGAACTGATGCAATAAAGATAAATAGAGCGCTGGGTTAATAACAATGTGCACCACAGCTTATTTTATTTTCCTTTAAACTACTACTAGTTTGATGGTTGTAGCCATCAATTGCCCCATTAACAAATAACCCATATTAGCAAACTCATTTCAATTTCACATCTCTCTAGTATAGGCTACTTATCGTAATGAACGATATCAGCAACATGCCTGCGATGAGTGATCGGTATGGTTGGTGTCGATCATTTTTGGTTTATAGTCCCAGCTGTAAAAGATGAGCAGGTGATTTTGTGGTGGGATGAGCAAGATGCTGACCAGAACACTAGACAGAGAGTGAGCCCTGACTGCACCACACAGCCATGCATTACACAGGGCAATGGGGATGCACTGGGATGCAGTCCATAGAGATGCCCTTACTTCAGCCTGGCCCTTTGTTATTAGAAAACAGGCCTTTACCGTAGGCTCCTATACTTTGCCAACCTACTACTTTGCTCTGCGGCAATCCTGAAAAAGAGAAATGTAGCAAGGAGTACACAGGAGAGTTAAGGAGACAGGCAGTCACTATAGGAGACAGTGGCTAAAGAAAGAAAGATAAGCAAGTCAGGCAAGCAGAAACAAGTCAAGATTCATCAACTGTGAAATTAAATCCACTGACAACACATCAACCAGAAGGATCATTAGACTAGCAAATGGTTGAAAGGACCCGGTTAGAAAATGGCATGAACAAGGTGCAGTAATTCCACAGTAAAACTGGCCAATTAGACCTTGACGTCTTCAGCCAGTGACACACGTATTACCTCTGTGTCTCTATGGCCTTTGGAGAGATCTACATGTTGAAGGATTGAGGGGAATCACCCTCACGGTGCAATCTGGCCAGGCCCTCATGGTCCCAGTGGTTATACGCTCTACAGTGGAGGCTCCACTCTTCTGCTAGCCCGGCACAGCCAGGGGGTCACACACACCAAGGGGGCAGTGCGCCACCGTAGGCTCTTACACACCCTCTCAAGGGCCCTGAGTGAACAGTAGTCAGCCACATCTCTGACAACCAACAAAGCGGTCCAAAAGCCCCAGAGTCCTTGTCATTAAAAATAGGTCAAACTTCCTGCCTGTGGTCGAGAGCTCTCCAGAAAGAAACCCTGACAGTCTGTGTTGCGATCGCTAACAGGAGCCATACCTAACCTAGGGCTCTACAGTGCGACCATTTTACTTGCATATGCGCCTATATATTTGGCTGCGCGGCCTGGCATTTTTTATTTATGAGCACCTAGAGAAATTAAGGATTCTAGCTTAAGTACCTGAAACATGTTTAATTGTGCTCCCAAATTTCTTCCTGTGCCCCAACATTTCTTCTAATTTTCACACGTGCTCCTTGTAAAAAAGGTCAGTGTAGAGCTCTGGTCCTTACCTCTTCACTGCTTTCTGGGCCAACATGCGGTTTCCAGCCAGGAAGGTGAGACTGCCGATGATAGCCAGGTACTTGAGGGTCTGGAACATGTTGAGGTGAGTCCAGTAGACGTACATCAGACCCAGCATGCCTGAAACAAGAACAGAGTAAAAGGTGACCAACTAGGAAAAAGATATACACCGCCTTCAGAAAGTTCACACCCCTTGACTTTATCCACATTGTTGTGTTACAGCTTGAATCATTTTTTTTAAATTAAGATTGTCACAATACCCCATAATGTGAAAGTGGAATTGTTCGTGGAACATTTTCAAAATGAATAAACAATTAAATGCTGAAATGTCTTGAGTCAATAATTATTATTATATTAGAGGAAGGAAACTGCTCAGGGATTTCACCATGAGGCCAATGGTAATTTTAAAACAGTTACAGCGTTTAATGGCTGTGATATGAGAAAACTGAGGATGAATCAACACTGTAGTTACTCCACAATACTAACCTAAATGACAAAGTGAAGAGAAGGAAGCCTGTACAGAATAGAACATCTTCCAAAACATGCATCCTGTTCTCAACAAGGCACTTAAGTAATACTGCAAAAAAAATTGGGCAAAGAAATAAACTTTTTGTCCTTAATACAATGAGTTATGTTTTGGGCAAATCCAACAAAACATCCCTGAGTACCACTCTTCAAATTTTCAAGCATGGTGGTAACTGCAACATGTTATGGGTATGCTTGTCATTGGCAAGGACTAAGGATTTTTTTTTTGGGGGGGGGGATGAAAATAAACAGAATACAGCTAAGCACAGCCAAAATCCTAGAGGAAAACGTTATTTCCAACAGACACAGAGACGAATTCACCTCTCAGCAGGACAATAACCTAAAACACAAGGCAAGATCTACACTGGAGTTGCTTACCAAGACAACATTGAATGTTCCAGAGTGAATAGTTACAGTTTTGACTTAAAACTACAGCAAGACATGAAAATGGCTTTCTAGCAACAATCAAAAACGAACTTGACAGAGCATGAATCATTTTTTTTTATAAAAAAAAAAAAGGGCAAATATTGTACAATCCAGGTGTGTAAATTGCTTAAGAGACTTACACAAAAAGACTCACAGCTGTAATAGCTGCCAAATGTGTTTCTAACATGTATTGTCTCTGGGAGTGAATACTTATCTAATCAAGATATATTAGTGTTCTATTATTCATTAAAAAAAATATATAGAATTTTTCCTTTCACATTGCTGATTCTTTTTTGTAGATCGTTGACCAAAAATTTCAATTAAATCAATTTGAATCCCACCTTGTAACAACAAAATGTGGAAAAAGTCAAGGGGTGTAAATACTTTCTGAAGGCACTGTATCTGTGGAGTGACAATGCCAGTAGTTTCTATTGTAATCCTAGACTCAGAACTACATCATTGCTCAGTACTCACATGCGTGGCCCACATGGAAGAGCACAGAGCTGGGGGAGAGGCTGAAGTTTGAGATGTTGGCCCCGAGTTTGAACCACTGAACAGAGAGGGGGAGAGAAGAATAAACTATACCACAACAATACAAAAACCACGACAGTACAAAGGGTCTAAAAATAGATTGTCCAGGTAGCACACAATGCAGTGATCCAAGCCTTACACAGTAAGGACAATGTCATCACTCAAAACTGTAAATGTCAAAGAAAATACATAAAATGTCATACAGCATTGCTAAAAACCAGTGTTGAGTTAAATCAAAAACCTAGGCTCATTTAGGATGTACAAAGGCTTTATTTTAAGCCTGGGTAAATACAAGAAACAGACAGAATAGAGGCAGATTTGAACCCTTTCTAAAAGGTTACCATTGAACAATTCCAAACATAGAGAAGTAAAGCGAGCCTCACCAGAATAAGCAGCAGGAGGAACGGTGAGAGGACGAGGGCTGTGAAGGTGTTAGACACCACTGTGGGTGGCTTCTTCTCAGGCTCCCGGAACAAGTGCTACAGAGGAGGAGAATATCATTCAAGTCCAGTTATTTACCCATTTATTATACAACGGGTGGGTCTAATCCTGAATGCTGATTGGTTAAAACTGCATAGCAGCCGGTGTCTATTCCACAAGTTACCACCGGCTAAATCTATGAAGTTAAAATGCCTATTGACTCTGTTCCATCTGACTGTGCAGTCCACTATCTCATCAGCCCAGCCAAGCAATTTATAAACTTCATCTCCACTATAAAAAGCATCTAGACATTATCTCACATTTAGTTTTCAACAACGAAGATTTGTATAAACATTGCTGTCTTTCTCTCCAACATTTGCAACATTGTTTCAATATTCAAATTCGATCTCCAGCTGTCCTGTAGTAATGAATGTGTCGGGATAAGACAGACAGGAAGGCAGCTTTTCTCAGCCAGTCGAAATCATGAATCAGCATCATTTTTATGGATGTATATACACAAAGAAATGTCAATTGAAAAAAGATCAAACTAAACAATGTGCAGCTAGTTTGCAGTAATTCCAGTGTGAAGTTATTGTGTTAGCTGTGTTGTTGAATAGCTCCTCTAAACAAGTGTCCTGATGAGTGAGCACATTTTCTATGCGCGCCTCATTAGCTCATTGTTATGGACGTGTCCAGATAAATGTCACTAGAAACAGCTTAAACAAATGCGGCTACTTTGCTGTTATTCTGTTTTTTTGACGTGACTACCAGAAATTCCGGACTATAAGCCGCAACTTTTTTCCCACACTTTGAACCTCGCGGCTTAAACAATGACGCAGCTAATATATGGATTTTTCCCGCTTTCAATTTTTATTTTATTTTTAAAAACACATTCTGTGACGTGCTCAGTTTTTTGCCGGCATGAAGCTTTCATTAGACCAATGAAATTGCCGAACGAGTTAAGGTCAAACAACTTTTTGGTTTACTGTTTAAATTAAATCGAGCACTCTCAAACTTCCCATCATTCTGATTACGGTAGTCATTTTGTCACCCTCATCATGGCAAAGACACGGAGAAATGCATATGATGCAGCTTTCAAGTTGAAGGCGATTGATCTGGCTGTTGGAAAAGGAAATAGAGCTGCTGCACAGGAGCTTGGTCTTAATGAGTCGATGATAAGACGTTGGAAACAGCAGCGTGAGGAATTGACTCAGTGCAAAAAGACAACTAAAGCATACTGCTATTTTTTTATTTTTTGTTACAAGCCGTGTTTCGTTAAAGCCTATTTATTTTTGTTACAAGCCGTGTTTCGTTAAAGCCTGTGTAAAGTTCATTTGTTTCAATGTACCGGTAGGCACCTGCGGCTTATAGACATGTGCGGCTTATTTATGTTCAAAATAATATTTTTTTTTAAATTCAGTGGGTGCGGCTTATATTCAGGTGCGCTTAATAGTCCGGAAATTACAGTAAGTTAGCCCTGGTTTGCTAGCTAGCAAGTAAGGGATAATTACGTTGCCAGCCAGTATGGAAATAGAACATTTAGAACGAACGACTGGGTTGCGTCCATAGATACAGAACAAAAAGACTGAATGACTGGGTCTCTAGCAACCAAACCGATAGAACAAACGACCAGCCGGCTTGGGTAGCAACCCTAGATTTGTATTGGGACTAAATATTGTGGAAGGATGAAATAGTATGAATAAATTCATCAAAATAATGTTCATGAAAATATGTCAATCGGTATTTGAATATGTTGTTAACCCGTTGTATCAAGGTGATAATGCCCTCGAAGCCGGTGTTGGAGTATATATTGGCACGGTTTGCCAATATATCAAAACACCAGCTTCTCGGGCATTATCACTTAACTAGTTTATCTATCAGCGACTACGCACTAGAGTTAGATTCATCTCATCTTCATTAGTCATTTCAAGCTATGACTAGTAGCCTCAAGAGTAGCGAAACAGCTAAATGTTACATCACAATGTAAAATGATATGCAAGTGTTTGGCTTGTTGTTAACCTGAATATCTGGTTTGGGCATGTAAAGGGTCTTGGACTGGATGGCTGCTGGGGCCTCCTCATCAAGGAACTTCAGGACAACATCAGCCACGTTCCACAGAATGGGGTTCTCCAAGGTGGCGTCTCCCACGATGAGGTGGAGGACATAGGTCCCAGACATGGAGTCAAACTCAGACTTCCTCTCTGCTGTGTCCAGCTCAAACTTATAAAGGTTCTTACTGTCAGGCTCAGCAACAAACACAACCTCCTGGCCAGTTTTCTGATTGTGAAACCTCACAAAGGTCTGTAAAGAAAAACAAAATACCCTCAAGAGGTATAGCACAATGCAATGTTGACAGAATGAGAGCAGAACATAAAAATGTTGACACAGGAAAAGCTAAATACCTGGTGGGGAGTGAGCTCTACTCCAGTGATGACATCCACTAACTGGAAAGTCATGGCAAAGTTCTGATGGCTGTCTGCAGTAAAGGAGCCCTTGGCCTTGAAGGGATAGTCGACCCTGAAAATAACATACTTTAGATTTATTTTGTGTGGCTATGGGTAAGGACAACCTCTGTGTTATGGGTGTCACAAGGGCAGTTTTAAAAGGCCTTCATATACACGTGGTTGGGCTCTCTTACCTGGATGTCTTGGTGCCGATGCTCTGGTCCTTATCCACTACAGAGAGGTCCATATTAGTGATGGCTACCTCAGTGGACACCTTCACTTTCAGCTGAAGGCAGGTGGAGAGAGAGATGAAGGAATTAAATGGAATTCATATGATGAAATTCAAATGAAGCAGAGTGATTGTCACATGTATGGTGAGTCAGAGAAAGCTAAAGTAAATGCTAGAGGTTAATAGTTTTGTTACCTGGTCAAGTAACATAAAATGTTATGTACGTTAATGAAAAAGGCTACTTTGTAAGAATAACCTTCCTTGGCAAGCACAATGAACTGCTAACCTGACAAATCCCAAAGAGGCAACTCTGACTTAACTTCCAACAACTACAACATTTAGACTAATTGATGGTTCTCAAAATAACAAATCCAAAACTATAGACCTTCTTTAGTTGGTATTGTGTGTACCATGCCCCCATTTAAGAAAATGCTAAACTACCAAATACTATATAGAAGATTATGTTTATGTTACATCTATGTGGGTACCAAATGATTCCCAATAAATTTCTCTTGAACAGAAGACAAGCTCACCTCAACCTGATTGGCAACCAATCGGCTGTCCCCGGTGACAGCCACAGTAAACTGGTAATATCCACTGGCTGGCTGGCTAGCCATGAAGTTAAGTTCAAAAATGCCACTGTAAAACGGTTGGAAATAATTATTACAAACACTACAACGCTGACATACAAATAACATACAAATAACATACATGAACAGCAGAGACATTTCCTTGACTGCAAATATTTGATTAAAGCTTGGATTCTATAACACTCAATACTAATCTACACAAAATTATTGCCCAGACAAATTCAAAATCAGTCTGTCTACCATACTTACTCTCTGAGGGAGAAAGGTGCCTGGCTGAGTACAACACTCTTAGAGGCTACAGCTTGAGCAGATTCCACCAGCACATTGGCTGAGGCAAGAGGATTGGACAGGATGTCTGTCACCAGAAGCTGTAGGTAAAGACAAGGAGGCAGATAAAGGGTCAGTGAAAAGAAAATGTGGTGGAGACCATTGCCCAGTGGTGGACTAGCAAGGGCACTGCACCTTTTGCTCATCAAGGTCCACTAGGGTTCATGTCAACAAGGTTAGGGCTCAAGTAAGAAACAACACTATTCATGTGACATCATTCAAATGTGTTTCCAATTGATGACATCTAAATCATATACTTTCTTTTTTTTGTTATGTCACTGGATGATAAATACTGGAGTAGTAGAGGAGAGCATACATGCAGGATTGGCTGGCTGTGGGAGACTGTGGCAGGCCCCTGGGTGCTGACGATGACTGGCACGTGGAAGCGGTTGCTGGAGAGGGCAGCAGCAGCACAGGCTACGCTGAACGCCTCAGACCGGGAATCCCAGGACTTCTTACTGAACACAGAGTTCACCAGCTGGATCACCTGGTCCTGTGGGTATAACAGCTCACATTAGTTCCACATTTATAGCAATCTGATAAGATAGCTGGGTTTTATTGTCACGTGCACAAGTACACTGAAAATCCTTTCTTGCTTGCTCTTTCCCAACAATGCAGTAATTGATATCAGTAGTACTATTTGTTTTGTAAAAGTCAAGTAGAGCAAAAAGACACGAGAAATATAAAATAAACAGGAGAAAGTAAGCAAGCTACTCTGGAGTTCCATTGCAGAGATCTAATACAGAACACATGATCAGGAAGAAGTCACCCCCCTCTACCACCCACATAAATGGTGACAGCAGGTTACCTCTTTCAGAGGAGGCTCCGTGTCCGCATGGTCTGACAGTGTGTAGGCTGCTGTCACAAAGAGGGCGGTCGCCTCAAGTCCCTCCTCAAACTGGAGGTACACTCCACCCAAGTCATCCAATCGTGCTGCCAGATCCTTACGAGGGAGAGAAAGGTTCATATACAACATCTCTGCTTGAGAAACCAGTTTGCATGTGAGAAATTTGCAACTTTGTAAAGTAATTCACCTGACAAAACCTGTAGCACAGCACCACCTGGTGGACTTGTGAAACTCACCTCAATCTCCTCCAGGATTCCTCCGAGCTCAGCCTGCTGGGAGAGACGGGTGGCAGTCTGGAGTGCAGTAGTGATCCTGTACAGAGAGACAAGAAAAAACAGTCACTTTACTATGACAAAACGGTGTCAAGTCTTTAGATCAATGGCCATAGGAATGCGTTATCTGTTCAAAAGCGAAGTTTGTTAGAAAGGACAAAGTAACAATGAAGTTCCAAAACCCAAATGATCAAAGAAACGATTCAGCAGCAAGTGTGTTCCATCTGCCAGGCCAGCGGGTATTACTCACGCCAAGACGTTGTCCTCCTTGGCAATACGGGCGACGAGGGCAGCAACGACTTCCTGTGAAGCCAGAGGAAGCCCCAGGGAACTGAGGGCGCTGACAGCTCTGAAGATCTGTGTCACTGTAGAGTCCTCGCTGACTGCTGCCAGAAGGATGTCACGGGTCTCGTTGGATACTGGCATCTAAATAAGTAATTAATAAAGAGGGAGAACACAGAGCTAAGCGAGGACTTCACTGGCAGAGCATCCAAAACCACCATCATAAAAGTCTTAATTCCATGCAAGCCACCATTTATGTTACTGGAAGAGCAAATTACATGTTTTTTTGTTGTTGTCATACATAAGTAAGCTCCCTATAGGACTACTTACCTCACAGTCTGAGATGGCCTGACTGGCCTCAGCAGCAAAGAAGAGGGAGTCGACACTCATGGGGTCCAATTGGGCCTTCAGAAACTGACAGGCATCCTGCAAAATAAAAAACAAGTATTTAATAAGGCAACAAGCTGTACAGTAAAACACATAGGTAAACATTGTGGTGATTATGGAAGTGAATAGCCTAAGGTAAATAAACATGCCATAGGCTACACGTTTTGGATACAACAGTCAAGCCTCTTTCCTTTAATAATTAGAAGCTCATTTTCTTACATTTTCATCAGCAACTGAGGCTCCAAGCTTGCTCAAACCAACGATGGAGTAGTATGCTGATGCCAGGTCTGTGAAGGGTTGGCTCAGGAGGCCTTTAAGTCTCTCCACGTCTGACAGGGAGAGGTGATGGGATGGGGTCAGCGCCTGGGCCCCAAGAGCCACGGTGAGGAGGACCAAGCAGAACACACCTGTGGGGACACATGCATGATGGTTACAGCCAGGTCAGTAGGAGAGGGAAGATTGCAACTATTTGACTTCCCATTTTAGAAGTGTAAACTTGCTCGATCATGCACAGCAACCATTGCACAGCAACCGATGCAAAAGACTAAATTTCTTAACTAGAGGAACCAGCTAGAAAGCTAGCTAACCAGCTAACGTGAGCGATAGATTTTACACAAGCTCACTAACGTTGGCAATCATAATCCAGACAACGTACATTTGTATACAATCCAATGGTATTCATTATGATGTACATGTAAGGTACATGTATAGCAATATCTAGTTAGCTACGAGTCTACGACATCCTAGCTACCTGCTAACGTTAGCTTCCACATTGGTCCTGTCACTCCAGCCTGGGGTCCAGGCGTTACGTACCTGCACGCACCATTTGTAGACTTTGGCAATATCAAAATCAGCGCAAGACGAAATTACTAAATTTGAGTGGCAACTAGTAATAAGAAGTGTATTTCGATCGTATTTAGAAACAAAACGCTTTATACTTACGAGGCTGGGCCATGTCCACTCCAATGATGTATAGGCAGGTCATTGGCCCACTCTTGTCGTCTAATGTATCGTCACCTAAGAGCCGCAATTGCTTCCGGGTTCCAAGCCTTGGAGACTACCATTTCAAAGACATGGGGTGGAAATTGCATTTTCAGACTTGGTATGTGTTATTATCAAACAACCACCTATCACAAAACGTATTATTTCCCAAATATATTACAATAAAATAACATTTTAAAATCATATATCCTCAGATGCTGTTTTATGAAATGTCAAATCTGACAGCTAGTGTCGTTACCCCTAGTCGTATAATTGGTTACAACTAACTGCTGCAAATGAATGAACGCGTTCTGGATATCAGAACCAGAGGGTTGTTGGACATGTCTGAATGTGGGTCAGAAAAACAAAACAAAAAATGTATATCAAATAATTGGGTATAATCTGTGCAAATATTATACATTTACATCTTATTTCAGTGCCTTTCAAACGTTACCGGGCTCATGTGACCACCCCTCAACACAAAAAGGGGCAGGTTCACATGAGCATTGTGTCCGTTTTTCATTGGTCCTCATCAAGAAACAAGCCACACTCAAAATTCCTAATCTGGCCCATCTATGATTTATCACAAGATCAATAGCTCACCAACCGATTATGTCAATAAAAAGCCAACATACATTTAATACTTTTTCAATCACACATTGTAAATGCATAGACAATTTTACAAATTGTTCATATAATTTAATATTTTTTGTTTGTTTACATTAGTAAAAAAATGAGATTCTCATACATTTTGTTATCTGCACAGAACATTATCAGGTTTCAGTAGAAAAATCCTGTACCTCTTAACAATTTGGACATGAGAATAGGGCAACCCGAGTATGATTCTTCTATGGTGATGCATATTCACATCACATGCTTCTACTCTTAAAATAGTAGCCTATAATACAACTACAGGAGTTGACAGACTACATATTATGTAAAAATAGATCATAGGAAACAACCATTTCTGCAACCTCACCAACCATCTATTCGCTTGTGTAAGTCAACTTGTTTCGATTCATTATTGATTGATCAGGTAATCAAACGCAACCATGACAAACACAGTTACAAACAACTCCAATACTGATAGATGTAAGTGCAAAATGACATGTGAACTTTAGATATCAAAATGAAAACATTTAGACCTTTCTCTTACATTTGAGTATGACAAATTTGATTTAAGTGTGGATTAAATTGTTTTTGTACAGTGTTAAGACCTTTACTAGAGAACGATGTGTGTAGATTCAAACTGCATTACATTTGAAACACTTATATACCCATAAAGTTGCCCTACAATACAATTATTTCCATATTTACAAGTATCCAGGACTGACAAAACATTACTTCAGCTGAGCATGCTCAACACAGCACGAGATACATTTTTCGCAAAATGTTGTTTTAGAAACATAAAACCATGCTATCATTGATACCAACACAATAAAGGCTGGGTTTACTCAGGCAGCCCAAATATCTGAATTGGGCTACCTGTGTAAATGCTGCCTAAGGTTGGGAAGAGACGCATTGAAACATGTTTACCATGTTTAATACTTAAGAGAGTCTAAGCCGGAGTGTATTTAACCCTTTATTTTAAAGGGCACTAAACTATCTCCATATATACAGTGCATTCGGAAACTATTCAGACCCCTTCCCTTTTCCCACATTTTGTTACGTTACAGCATTATTCCAAAATAGATTAAATAAACATCTCAATCTACACACAATACCCCATAACAACAAAGTGAGAAGAGATTTTAATTTTTTTGCAATTGTATTAAAAATAAAAACAGATACCTTATTTACATAAGTATTCAGACCAGCTCAGAGACAGGATTGTGTTAAGGCACAGATCTGGGGAAGGGTACCAAAAACTTTGTGCATCATTGGAGGTCCCCAAGAACAGTGTCCTCCATCATTCTTACATGGAAGAAGTTTGGAACCACCAAGACTCTTCTTACAGCTGGCTCCCCGGCCAAACTGAGCAATCAGGGGAGAAGGGCCTTGGTCAGGCAGGTGACCAAGAACCCGATGGTCACTCTGAAAGAGCTCCAGAGTTCCTCTGTGGAGATGGGGGAATCTTCCAGAAGGACTAACATCTCTGCAGCACTCCACTAATCAGGCCTTTATGGTAGAGTGGTCAGATAGAAGCCACTCCTCAGTAAAAGGCACATAACAACCTGCTTGGAGTTTGCCAAAAGGCACCTAAAGGACTCTCAGACCATGAGAAACAAGATTCTCTGGTCTGATGAAACCAGATTGAACACTTTGGCCTGAATGGCAAGCATCACGTCTGGAGGAAACCTGGCATCCTCCCTACGGTGAAGTATGGTGGTGGCAGCATCATGCTGTGGGGGTGTTTTTCAGCAGCAGGGACTGGGAGACTAGTCAGGATCAAGGGAAAGATGAACGGAACAAAGTACAGAGATCCTTGATGAAAACCTGCTCCAGAGCACTCAGGACCTCAGACTGGGGCGAAGGTTCACTTTCCAACAGGACAACGACCATGTTTCAATGTGTCTCCTCCCAACCTTAGCACACAGCCAAGACAACGCAGGAGTGGCTTCGGGACAAGTCTCTGAATGTCCTTCAGTGGCCCAGCCAGAGCCCGGACTTGAACCCGATCTAACATCTCTGGAGAGACCTGAAAATAGCTGTGCAGCAACGCTCCCCATCCAACCTGACAGAGCTTGAGAGGATCTGTAAAGAATGGGAGAAACTCTCCAAATAAAGGTGTGCCAAGCATGTAGCGCCATACCCAAGAAGACTCGCTGTAATCACTGCCAAAGGTGCTTCAACAAAGTACTGAGTAACGGGTCTGAATACCTATGTAAATGTGGTATGTATTTTTTTTTGACATTATGGGGTATTGTGTGTAGATTGAGGGAAAAAACGATTTAGTCCATTTTAGAATAAGGCTGTAATGTAACAAAATGTGGAAAAAGTCAAGAGCTCTGAATACATCGACACAGGGGAGTTTTTAACCAGTGTTGCAACATTTCGGGAACTTTCAATAAATTCCCTGGTTTTCTAGAAATCATGGTTGGAGGAAACGAGATTTTGGGAAAACCAGGCAATTTATTGAAAGTTCCCAGAATTTTGCAACCCTATGTTTAACACAATGGAAATGTCTGCACAGAGGACAACAAGGTTAGTGAGGGCTCAGGACAGGATGAGGGCCCGGTTAGGAGCCTGGGATTTCAGTAAACGGAGGTAACGTCTTGCTTTCTCTGTCATTATGAGCTGGTCCTTAGTACGTCCACATACCACTGCTTCCCATGCCTTGGACATCTGAGAACACAACAAAGCATATCAATAACTTCATATGCAAACAGACAAATAGAGGGAAATGAAAACCATTACAAAAGATGATAAAGGACATGTACAACAAAATAGATGTGTGCATTACAGGCTATTAGAAAACTCCTGATTATGATATAGTATACAAATAAACATGGGAAAAGACAGATATTTAATAATTATTTCACTTAGATAGCAGCCAATGGTAGCATTTCATTAGAGTACTCACTGGGGTTGGGGGCACTGGGTTGGAATATGCACCACTCTCACTGGGTCCTAAACAGAAGCCCTGATCCAGAACATTCTCCTCTTTATCTTCAGTCTTCATACAAAAGGATGAGGAGTTGAGAGACATCTCAACCTGCCACAAGGATGACAATATACAAATCAATGGAGGAAATCACCATCAACAATAACAGCAGAATTCAATCCATTTCTAATGAATGTACCTTAGAAAAGGTTTTCGGCTCGGACTTCATGGACTGATGCCTGGCAGTGACCATCTCTTTGCAGTCCATGACATCCAGAGCCAGAGATTTACGCACTTTCTTCATTGGAGGTCGATGCTGGAAGTAAAGGAATGGACCACATAGTCAGACCATTTCATAAGACTGAGAAGCATCATTTGTGTAAGTAAATTATTGTAAAATTTCATCATACTCACCACCTGCTTGCGTCTTTGCTCAGGTGGACTCTCACCCGTCACGATCAGCTCAATCCCAGCCTCTTTCAAGAGGACCTCTTTCAAGTCCTCCTCATTCGGAGTCTGAGGCTAAGACATACAGAAATAAACTATTTTCAGCAGGATATTGAAGAAATTATCCATACAAATCGTCTGACAATCCAGGTGCTTTCATTGACAACAGTAGCAAGTGAGGGACTCACCATTGGTCGCAGAGGACCATACTTCTCCATGGCATTTTTGAATGGAGTTGGAGTCCGTGGGGTGGTGTCAAGATTTGACTTGTGGTTGGGTGTGATGAACCTTTATAAAAAGACAAACTAAATATAATTCTCTACTGCTACGAGAGATTAATCATATCGCATGCCAATAATAACTTTGCGCATACAAGACAACTGTGTGTCAATAATGCCTTATTACATACACTGAGTTTGGGTACAGCTTGGATGCGCAAACAGAGTTTTCCTTCTGTGTGAGTGGAGTCTTGTCACGGTGTAGTGGTGTGGTAACCCCAGACTTCTGATTGCACACTGGGGTAGAGGTGAGCGATGGATTCTCCAGCTCAAAGTTGTCCTGTTTGGTCCACATGTTGAGGAACTGGAAACACACACCACATTTAGAAACCATTTCACTAATATGACACCTAACATCCATTTGCAATAGTACCCCCCACAGCAACTCGCCCAAGCCTCCCCCATTTCTCCTTCACTCAAATCCAGATAGCTGATGTTCTGAAAGAGCTGCAAAATCTGGACCCCTACAAATCAGCCGGGCTAGACAATCTGGACCCTCTCTTTCTAAAATTATCTGCCGAAATTGTTGCAACCCCTATTACTAGCCTGTTCAACCTCTTTCGCATCGTCTAGAGATTCCCAAAGATTGGAAAGCTGCCACGGTCATCCCCCTCTTCAAAAGGGGGAGACACTCTAGACCAGTGGTTCTTAACCTTGTTGGAGGTACTGACCCCCACCAGTTTCATATGCGCATTCACCGAACCCTTCTTAATTGGAAAAATAAAAATCAAAACATAGGTATATATTTTACTGGTGCACAAAATGAACCGTGCATCAACATCAGTGTTCAAAGAACAAAACCATTAAAACACTGATTTTCACACAAAAACAAAAACAGAGGCTTACAAAATAAAAAATCTTCCTTTATCACGTCGTCTTTCACATAGCGCACAAATACAGCAAACTGGCTTAGATTGGAAACGTCTGTGGTCTCGTCGAGTTGAAGGCTGAATTTTGCCGGGCTTGAAATCAGATCTGCAACTACTTGAGCCAAGAGGTCTTTGCTCATGTCCTCTATTCTGTCGCTAATGGTGTCATTTGAAAGAGGAATTTGGGATAACTTAACTTCAGCCGCTTTTCCCAGCATGATATTCGCCATCTTCAACACAGCTGGTTTTATGAGTGTTTCACCAATGGTGTGTGGTTTGCCCTGCTTTGCGATCAGGTAAGCAACTTCGTACGATGCTGTGAGGATCGGTTTGTTGATGGGTACAAAGCCGAGAACAGGCAGAGTAGCCTTTTCATCGAATCTGGCTCTCTTCACCTTGAATTCAGCGAGCGTTGTGTTCTTGTATTGTCCATCTCCATGCAGCTTAAGGAAGTGTTCTCTTAGTTTTGCCGGTGCTAGACTAGAATTGCTCAACTTGGCATTGCAAATCATGCAGTTAGGACGCTGACTCTCATCACGTTCCGTTATACATGTGAATCCATATTGTACATATTCGTCCGACCACTTTCTTTTTTTGCTCGACATAGTTAGTATGAAGGGATTAAAATATTAAGAAAGAAATCACACGACGTACCATCACGACAGTCACAATTCGACTACTGAGCGCGCCAAATTCCCTGCAGCACAGATAGGCCAAGCGATGTTGCGTGATCACCTGCAGCCAATGATGGCCAAGCGGGGCGTGTCATCACGAATCATATGAGTCGGGTGTGTGTCTTGACCTCCGCCGAACCCCTGAGACTGACTCACCGAACCCCTGGGGTTCGATCGAACCCAGGTTAAGAACCACTGCTCTAGACCCAAACTGCAACAGACCTATATCCATCCTACCCGGCCTTTCTAAGGTCTTCGAAAGCCAAGATAACAAACAGATCACCGACCATTTCGAATCCCACCGTACCTCCTCCGCTATGCAATCTGGTTTCAGAGCTGGTCATGGGTGCACCTCAGCCACGCTCAAGGTCCTAAACGATATCATAACCGCCATCGATAAGAGACATTACTGTGCAGCCGTATTCATCGACCTGGCCAAGGCATTCGACTCTGTCAATCACCACATTCTTATCGGCGGACTCAACAGCCTTGGTTTCTCAAATGATTGCCTCGCCTGGTTCACCAACTACTTCTCTGATAGAGTTCAGTGTGTCAAAATCGGAGGGCCTGTCGTCCGGACCTCTGGCAGTCTCTATGGGGGTGCCACAGGGTTCAATTCTTGAGCCGACTCTCTTCTCTGTATACATCAATGATGTCGCTCTTGCTGCTGGTGATTCGCTGATCCACCTCTATGCAGACGACACCATTCTGTATACCTCTGGCCCTTCTTTGGACACTGTGTTAACTAACCTCCAGACAAGCTTCAATGTCATACAACTCTCCTTCCGTGGCCTCCAACTGCTCTTAAATGCAAGTAAAAATAATGCATGCTCTTCAACCGATCGCTGCCCGCACCTGCCCGCCCATCCAGCATCACTACTCTGGACAGTTCTGACTTAGAATATGTGGACAACTACAAATACCTAGGTGTCTGGTTAGATTTTAAAAACTCTCCTTCCAGACTCACATTAAGCATCTCCAATCCAAAATTAAATCTAGAATCGGCTTCCTATTTCGCAACAAAGCATCCTTCACTCATGCTGCCAAACATACCCTCGTAAAAAACTGACCATCCTACCAAATCCTCGACTTCAGCAATGTCATTTATGTCAAAATACCCTCCAACACTCTACTCAACAAATTGGATGCAGTCTATCACAGTGCCATCCATTTTGTCACCAAAGCCCCATATACTACCCACCACTGCGACATGTACACTCTCATTGGCTGGCTCTCGCTTCATACTCAATACCAAACCCACTTGCTCCAGGTCATCTACAAGTCTCTGCTAGGTTATCTCAGCTCACTGGTCACTATAGCAGCACCCACCCGTAGCACGCGCTCCAGCGTATATCTCACTGGTCACCCCCAAAGCCAAAATCTTCCTTTGGCTGCCTTTCCTTCCAGTTCTCTGCTGCCAATGACTGGAACGAACTGCAAAAATCACTGAAGCTGGAGACTCATATCTCCCTCACTAGCTTTAACTTCATCGGGGTAGGGGGCAGTATTTTAACGTCCGGATGAAAAGTGTGCCCAGAGTAAACTGCCTGCTACTCAGGCCCAAAAGCTAGAAAATGCATATAATTAGTCGATTTGGATAGAAAACATTCTGAAGTTTCTAAAACTGTTTGAATGATGTCTGTGTATAACAGGACTCATATGGCAGCAAAAACCTGAGAAAAAATCCAACCAGGAAGTGTGGAAATCTGAGGATTGTGGTTTTTCAAGTGATTGCCTATCCAATATACAGTGTCTATGGGGTCATATTGCACTTCCTAAAGCTTCCACTAGATGTCAACAGTCTTTAGAATGTTGTTTCAGGCTTCTACTGTGAATGGGAAAAGAAAAAAGAATAAAAGCTGTTTGAGTCAGGTGTCTGGCAGTCAGCCATTATTTTAGTTACCCGCACGGCCATAAGCACGAGCTCAGTTCTCTTTCCTTTATGAAGACAATGGAATTGTCCGGTTGGAATATTTTTGAAGATTTATGATAAAAACATCCTAAAGATTGATTCCACACATCGTTTGACATGTTTCTATGAACTGTAATAGAACTTTTTTTACTTTTCGTCTGGACTTTAGTGCGTGTGCCTCCTGCATTTGGAATAGTGAACCTAACGCGCAAACAAAATGGAGATATTTGGACATAAAGATTAACTTTTTCGAACAAAACAAACATTTATTGTGGAACTGTGATTTCTGGGAGTGCATTCCGATGAAGATTATCAAAGGTAAGTCAATATTTATAATGCTATTTCTGACTTTTGTGGACTCCACAACATGGCGGGTATCTGTATGGCTTGTTTTGGTGTCTGAGCGCTGTACTCAGATTATTGCAAAGTGTGCTTTCGCCGTAAAGTTTTTTGAAATCTGACACAGCGGAAGTGTATCTTTAATTCTAACAGTTATATATTTTATCAACGTTTATGATGAGTATTTCTGTAAATTGATGTGCTCATTCATCTGAAGTTTTGGAGGCAAAACATTTCTGAACATTACACGCCAATGTAAAATGGGGGTTTTGGATATAAATATGAACTTTATCGAGCAAAACATACATGTATTGTGTAACATGAAGTCCTATGAGTGCCATCTGATGAAGATCATCAAAGGTTAGTGATTCATTTTAGCTGTATTTCTGTTTTTTGTGACGCCTCTCCTTGCTTGGAAAATGGCTGTGTGGTTTTTCTTGTCTAGGTGCTGTCCTAACATAATCTAATGCTATGCTTTCGCCGTAAAGCCTTTTTGAAAATCGGACAATGTGGTTGGATTCACGAGAAGTTTATCTTTAAAATGGTGTATAATAGTTGTATTTGAGATTTTTGTTGTTTTGAATTTGGCGCTCTGCTATTTCACTGGCTGTTGGCGAGTGGGACGCTACCGTCCCACATACCCCAGAGAGGTTAAGCACCAGCTGTCAGAGCAGCTCACAGATCACTGCACCTGTACATAGCCCATCTGTAAATAGCCCATCCAACTACCTCATCCCCATAATGTATTTTATTTATTTATCTTGCTCCTTTGCACCCCAGTACCTCTAATTGCACATTCATCTTCTGCACATCTACCATTCCAGTGTTTAATTGCTATATTGTAATTACTTCGCTACTATGGCCTATTTATTGCCTTATCTCCCTTATCCTACCTCATTTTCACACACTGTATAGACTTTTTCTACTGTATTATTGACTGAATGTTTGTTTATTCCATGTGTAACTCTGTGTTGTCCTATGTGTCGAACTGCTTTGCTTTATCTTGGCCAGGTCGCAGTTGTAAATAAGAACTTGTTCTCAACTAGCCTACCTGGTTAAATATAAATAAAAATATGGAATTTAATTTTAGGGAAATTAAACATGGTAAAATGTGTTTTTGGCCACATGATTCTGTACAAAGCAATGGCAGCGACGAGTCATTTTACTGTGTTTGGTCATGGTGGTTGAGCCATTACCTGTGAGGGAGAGAAGGGCAGGATCTTGACCGGGGTGCTCTTGGGGGTCCTGGAGTTGTTGGAGTCAGGGGACAGAGCTATGCGACGGCGGCTGCGGCGGTTCAGTATGGAAGGTGGGGTGATTCCTCCAGGGGAGATGGGGATCAGCTCCCCCCGGTTACCCTTACTGAGTTCCTGTAGGGCACTGCCCTCCAGACGGAACTGGGTCCGCTCTGGGCTCTGGCTCTCCTCGGGCAGATCAAAGACAGCCATGTTACACCAGCCATCCAGGTCCTGGTAGAGGAAAAGAAACAGAAACAAAGCAAGGAAGAGTTTATGAAAATAAATATAAATAAATACTAATTCATACCAAAATAGTCAGACATCTTGTCTGCCATATCTGATCATCAAATGAGATCTCTTTGGTGTTCCATTCAAAGCAGAAGATGAACGTGGTGAAATTCAGAAGACAGAGGTATTATGATGACCCCATCCAGCACTCTTACCCCATCCACCATCTCCATCACCTCTTTTAAGGCTGGGCCGTTGGGAGAGAGGAAGCCTGAGCTGTCCACCACCCAGCTACTGGTATTCAGTTCACCTCCTGGGGTGTTTGGCTCACTTTTGGGGGTCTTTGACTGTTGAGGAGAGACAGCCTTGTGGGAGCCTGCTTCTTTCGGGCCGCCTCTAACAGTGGATGTATTGGCATTCTCCTGTAGGGAGCGACATAAGCTTGAAAACCAGAATGGAGATCCAGAACAATAGATTAAATGAATATGAACACACACACAGCTACCAGAGCAATGTGTACTACCTTGAAGACTAGTATAAACTAGTAATATTGTAACATGCACATGCTCTGCATGTACTGCACTTTATACAGTGCATTCAGAAAGTATTCAGACCCCTTGACTTTTTCCACGTTACAGCCATATTCTAAAATTGATTACATTGATGAGGGGGAAAAAAACTAATCTACACACAATACTCCATAATGACAAAGCAAAAACATGTTTTTAGAAATGTTTTCAAATGTATAAAAATTTAAAATAAACAGAAATATCACATTTAGATAAGCATTCAGACCCATTACTCAGTACTTTGTTGAAGCACCTTTGGCAGCGATTAGAGCCTCAAGTCTTCTTGGGTATGACGCTACAAACTTGGCACACCTTTATTTGGGGAGGTCACCCATTCTTCTCTGCAGATCCTCTCAAGCCTTTGTCAGGTTGGATGGGGAGCGTCACTGCACATATATTTTCAGGTCTCTCCAAAGATGTTCGATCGGGTTCAAGTACGGGCTCTGGCTGGGCCACTGAAGGACATTGAGACTTGTCCCAAAGCCACTCCTGCATTGTCTTGGCTGTGTGCTTAGGGTTGTTGTCCTGTTGGAAAGTGAACCCTTGCCCCAGTCTGAGGTCCTGAGTGCTCTGGAGCAGGTTTTCATCAAGGATCTCTCAGTACCTTGCTCTGTTCATCTTTCCTTCGATCCTGACTAGTCTCCCGGTCCCTGCTGCTGAAGAACATCCCCATAGCATGATGCTGCCACCACACTTAACCGTAGGGATGGTGCCAGGTTTCCTCCAGATGTGACACTTGGCATTCAGGCCAAATAGTTCAATCTTGGTATCATCAGCCCAGAGAATCTTGTTTCTCATGGTCTGAGAGTCCTTTAGGTGCTTTTTGGCAAACTCCAAGCAGGCAGTCATGTGCTTTTTACTGAGGAGTGGCTTCCGTCTGGCCACTCTACCATAAAGGCCTGATTAGTGGAGTGCTGCAGAGATGGTTGTCCTTCTGGAAGGTTCTCCCATCTTCACAGAGGAACTCTGAAGCTCTGTCAGAGTGACCATCGGGTTCCTTATTTTATCTTTTTTTTTTACCCCCTTTTTCATGATTATGATCTTGTCTCATCGCTGCAACTCCCCAACGGGCTCGGGAGAGGAGAAAGTCTAGTCATGCATCCTCCGAAACATTTTACATTTACATTTTAGTCATTTAGCAGACACTCTTATCCAGAGCGACTTACAGTAGTGATTGCATACATTTCATTTCATGCATTTTTTTTTTTTTTGTACTGGCCCCCCGTGGGAATCGAACCCACAACCCTGGCATTGCACACACCATGCTGGCGTTGCAAACACCATGCTCTACCAACTGAGCCACAGGGAAACATGACCCGCCAAGTCGCGCTTCTTAACACCTGCTCGCTTAACCCGGAAGCCAGCCGCACCAATGTGTCGGAGAAAACACTTTTCAACTGACGACCGGAGTCAGCCTGCAGGCACCCGGTCCGCCACAAGGAGTTGCTAGACCGTGAGGAGCAAAGTAAAGCCCACCCGGCCAAACCCTCCCCTAACCCGGACGACGCTGGGCCAATTGTGCTCCACCCTATGGGACTCCCGGTCACGGCCGGTTGTGACAGCCTGGGATCGAACCCCAGGCTGTAGTAATGCTGAAACACTGCAATGCTGTGCCTTAGAACGCTGCTCCACTCGGGAGGCTGACCATCGGGTTCTTGGTCACCTCCCTGACCAAAGCCCTTCTCCTCCGATTGCTCAGTTTGGCCGGGCAGCCAGCTCTAGAAAGAGTCTTTGTGGTTCCAAACTTCTTCCATTTAAGAATGATGGAGGTCACCGTGTTCCTTGGGACCTTCAATGCTGCTGCAGAAATGTTTTGATACCCTTTCCCAGATCTGTGCCTCGACCCAATCCTGCCTCGGAGCTCTACGGACAATTCCTTCGACCTAATGGCTTGGTATTTTCTCTGATATGCTCTGTCAACTGTGGGGCATTATATAGACAGGTGTGTGCCTTTCCAAATCATGTCCAATCAATTGAATTTACCACAGATGGACTTTTGTAGAAACATCTCAAGGATGATCAATGGAAACAGGATGCACCTGTGCTCAATTTTGAATCTCATAGCAAAGGGTCTGGATACTTATGTAAGAGATGTGTTTTTAATTTTTAATACATTTGCAAAAATGTCTAAAAACCTGTTATTGCTTAGTCATTATGTGGTATTGTGTGTAGATTGATTAAATAAATAAAAATTCTCATCAATTTTAGAATAAGGCTGTAATGTAACAGAAGGTAGAAAAGGGGAAGGGGTCTGAATACTTTCCGAAGGCACTGCATTTATAATATAAAACACTCAAGTTTATCTGCTTTCCCCCCTATAGAAGTTAGCAGTGTTTGCATTTTACCGGCAGTGTGGGGTCTTGGTCTGGTTCCCTCTCCATAGAACCACTATAGTCCATCTGCAGAGACATGTTTTTCTGTCAAACATGATTTGTTATAACAAGGAATAGTTTGAGCATAGCCCAGATGTTGTCAAACTGACTTCAGAAGGAACCAACCTGCTGATCTCTACTGTGGTGGGCCATGCTCTCCTCTGGTTCCATCTGCTGACATTTCAGAGAAGGATCCACCCTGCTGTAGAAGCCCATCTCAACCTTACGCTTGATGGTTGAGTTCCAGTGGTTCTTCACAGCATTATCTGTCCTGGAACGTGAAATTTTAACATGTTGTAGTAATCAAGATATAGCTAGTGAAGTCGAGCACTAATCCAACTCCAATCCATTCAATTGCATTTATCACAAAATATGTGGAGACCAATAAACTGTTCAGAGTGATCCTGACATTTCAGCTCAGACATATCAGAGTGACTCTCTTAGCTGGAGTACATGTCAACACAGTTACCTTCCGGGGAGCAGCTTGGCGATCTCAGCCCAGCGGTTTCCCAGCATGCAGTGGGCCTTGTAGATGATGAGGTCCTCCTCTGCTGTCCAGGAGGATTTCTTCACATCCGGGTTGAGGTGGTTGTGCCAGCGTTCCCGGCACTGCTTCCCCAGCCGGCCCTTCAGGTGCTTGGCCACAATAGCCCACTGCTTGTTGCCATACCTGTTCACCAGGTCTATCACCTGTGGAGAGGAATGCAGGGTTGGTGGCCGTCTGAAAATGTGGCCTCTGTGTGGCAGTACAAGCCACCCGGAGGCTGTCCTTAGATAGGAGTCAAAGCAGCCAGTGGAAAGTAGAGCTGACTGAACAACTATTTGCAAAACTCAACAACTAAAGTTTCTCTCACAAAGAAGTCTAGTAGAACTGATTGCAGAATAGTCACCATCACAACTAACCTTCTCGTCCTCCTCTTTGGTCCAGGGCCCTTTGACCAGATCTGGATCCAGAACTTTCAACCAGCGGTGCTGGCACTGGTGTTCTGAGCGATTCTGTGCCATACAGGGTTACCATACAGTTAATGATTTAATGCAAAATAAACCACACACGCCTTCAGAATGTATTTAATATTTTAACCATTCAGTTGTATTAATTATATTGTCAACTGGAAATAAAATAATATATACTGTACTCTGTCAAACTCGCTCACCGGTAAAATGCTGGCAATGTATTTCCAGTCATTTGGCCCCCGGTTTTGGACCAACGCTTTCAGATTGTCATCCTGAGAATAAAGTACAGGCATTTTATGAAGAGCTAAGTAACTAGCTCATTCCAAATAACCAACCATTTATAGATCAGCATTGGTGGGGGATGTATAAGGGGACATGAACTCACCTCATCTTGTGTCCATTTCACTTTGACCTTTCCACAGTCTCTCTGTTCAGCCACGTCAGAGTCAGTGTCCTGATACATTGCCTCCTCACCATCCTCTCTAAAAAGACAAGCAACAGGGTGTGGTGGTCGAGATCAAACTCATGCAAAGGGCGCACATGCATTGTACTGAAAAGTAGCTGGCTTGGGTGTTAGTCACAGAATTCTCAAACAAGCATTTTTATACCTAGCTAGGTACTTAATACAAGCAACAGATTAGGTGAGCTAGTAAACGTTTGTGCTCGCTGATTTCTACGGTATGCATTAGAACATTCGCTAATTTATTGTTTCATGCCATGATTTGACTACTGTAACGTTAGTTAGCAACATCTGACGTCGACCTCAACTGGTAGGTTGACAAAAGGGCGGTCAAATCACATAAATGCGCAAAAATAATCGATGACAATCAGTAATCTCATATTATAAAATGGTACATAGATCCCTGTCCTCTTAAAAATAACATTAGGATATGAGCATTGTTATTTATCCAACAGCTGTTGTAGCGAACAATAACAAAGGTTAGAATCCGATTAGCTAACTACTTACCCGCGCGCCCACCAGGACATCTCCCTTTGCTTTACCTCCATCGCCCTTAACTAAAATAGAATGGATATTTTTCTGCCCACGTCGTGCATATATTTACAAACTATATTATAGGAGCAAGTATGTTTGTCGTATATAATCCACGTTGGTAAAAACAAAAAATCTAATTGTCGCTGGGCTACGTACACTGGATTGCTGACAACACAGTACTCCGCGCTCAAGTTCCTATCTCGCGCGCTTCTTTTCTCGCAGGCTCTCCGCTTTCCCGGGAGTGACGTGACCAGAGCTGTGCGCGCGCAGAACTGAAACGTTCTGTTTGTTCATAGAAAGTCATTGATTCGTTCCTATGATTTGTCCTATATATACACACATTTTTTGTTTTAATTGGCCCGGATTGTCTGATTAGTGACTTTTTACATTGCTGTTTCTCTGTCTACCGAATAAACTAGAGATAAACGCTCACAAACTATAAACTTGGTTGTTCGAGCCCTGAATGCTGATTGGCTGACAACCATGGAATATCAGACCATTTGACAAAACATTTGTTTTTACTGCTCTAATTACATTGCTAACCAGTTTATTATAGCAATAATGCACCTCGGGGTTTGTGATATATGGCCAATATGTCTGGACACAGCCCTTAGCCATGGTATACTGGCCATATACCACACCCCCTCCGGCCTTTTTGCTTAATTATACACCCCCTCCACCTTGTCTTTGCGGGCTTTCATTACCAAACAGGTGAGACAATCTAGCAGCAGATTAAAAACAAGCTGCATTGTAATTAGGCAACCATTCAATGACTGTCTAAAAACATGGATGAGGAGCTTGCCAGTGCTGGTAAGAAAACAGATTTATTTGGCAGAGCAATTTCAATCTCTGCATAGGGTACATGTATGCTAATTAATATGAAGAATAATCAAAACAATTGCATGTTAAATCATGTGGTGGTGAGACATTTTAACTGTGTTGAATTATTTGCTTCACAGATGCGTCCATGAGTTTTCAGTGCCCATCTCCCTCAGAGCTTGACAGAGGCTTCTTGGACCAGAGTTTGTCTGTGTCTGCTCTGTCACTAACAGGACAGTCCACATCGGTGCTGCCTCCAAATATAATTGTTGTTGAGTACTATGGTTCCAAACAATCCCTCCTGGCCTCCCTGTGTCAGTCTCCCAAACCTGTGTCCCCCTCTCAAGCCATGAACCTGAACTCTAAGGAGGCTACACAAACACCAGGCCTCACTATACCTGTAGAGAGCAAGTCCTCTACTCCTGCTGATCAGGTCCTCCTCCAGAAACCCAAACTAGCCTGCCCATTGGATCTATCCTACATTGATCTGACTGCCTCGCAGGTTGCCTGGGAGGTCTCCCTAATCAAACCTGAGACTAACAGTCCAAAACCGATCCTTGAGTCAAGCACGTTGGAGACTACCTGGAGTCCCAAGTTCCAGTCTGCACCACCATCCCTGGCTGAGATCTCCCTGATCTGGTCATGCTCACCCCCACATGGAAATAACACAGAGGACAACCAGAGGTCCTGGAAGGAGGTCACTATGGGCTCTAGTCTCAGTTCCAGCCTGAGCCAGACCTCGGGTTCAGCAGCTGAGGATGAATGGCAGAGACGCACAGCCATCCCTACAGGTTTTGACAAGCAAAAGTGGGGATGTGACAGTGCTGTACTGAAAAGTTGAGGTAAGGTTCTCCGGTTCAGTGACTTATTTTTTTAGTTGCTGCCATGTCCTGGCCAGAAAGTATTTTTGATCTAAGTGGACTAGAGCTGGCATGAGATTTCCTAGTTAAACTAAGACTTCAGAGTTCGTTTAATAGCTTGTGTATTGACATGTTCTCTTATTTCACCTTTACAGACCTTAAGGAGGATATTCAAGATGCCTGTGAATTTTATTTTACATGAACCTATTATAGTAAATAAAGTTTTGTATTGATTTAAATCGACAATGCCTCTTGAGTATTTAGGGAATGACGCAAATGCCAACATTTATGATACTATATCACAAACAAGTACTAAATCAAATGTATGAGGTTTCCCACATTTAGAACACTAAACAAATCAACTCTCTTCAGTTTGACGGAGGATATGGCGTTAAATTTTGTATTTAATGGAAACACTATATAGAAGGATCTAGACTGTGGATTTGGCTATTTCAGCCACACTTGTTACGGACGTGTAAAATTGAGTGCACAGCCATGCAATCTCCTCAGACAAACATTGGCAGTAGAAGGGCCTTACTGAAGCGCTCGGTGACTTTAAATGTGATAGGGTGCCACCTTTCGTCAAATTTCTGCCCTGGTCAATGAAGTGCTGTTATTGTGAAGTAGAAACTTCCAGGCGCAGCAATGGCTCGGCCGTGAAGTGGTAGGCCACAGAAGCTCACAGAACGGGACCGCTGAAGTGCGTAAAAAAATCTGTCCTTGGTTGCAACACTCACTAACGAGTTCCAAACTGCCTCTGGAAGCAATGTCAGCACAAGAACTGTTCATCAGGAGCTTCATGAAATTGGTTTCCATGGCTGAGCAACCACACACAAGCCTAAGATCCCCATGCACAATGCCAAGCGTCGGCTATAGTGGTGAAAAGCTCACCGCCATTGGACTCTGGCGCAGTGGAACGCTGAATCACGCTTCACCGTCTGACGGATTAATCTGGGTTTGGAGGATGCCAGGAGAACGCTACCTGCATCGTGCCAACTAAAGTTTGGAGGAATAATGGTCTGGGGCTGTTTTTCATGGTTCGGGCTAGGCCCTTAGTTCCAGTGACGGGTAATCTTAACACTACAGCATACAATAACGTTCTAGACGATTCTGTGCATCCAACTTCGTGGCAAAAGTTTGGGGAAGTAAATTCCCTGTTTCAGCATGACAACCTGTTCGAGGTCTGAACAAAAACACCTTTTGGGATGAATTGTAACCCAGGCCTAATCGCCCAACCTCACTAATGCTCGTGGCTGAACGGAAGCAAGTCCCAACATCTAGGAAGGCTTTCCATTAGAAGAGTGGAAGGCTGTTATAGCAGCAAAGAGGAGACCAACTCCATATTAATGCCCATGATGTTTGACAAGCAGGTGTCCACATTTTTGGGCATGTAGTGTAAATGCACTGCAAAATGTACAAACTTTCACTGGTTGCTAGAGTCATCAGAACACCTGGTCTGTGTCTATCATGTCCCTGTATAGGAGAGATGGGATAAATAATTGATATTACATTAATTGCAAATGAATGTCAACCAAGGCCTAGATCAACAAATAGTGTGCATTTTTATCAAAGACTCAATTGGGCATATCGCTCACCTGGTTGAGCTTCTTGAACTCTACAACCTGGAAGATGTGCTCCAGGATGTGTTTGGCATCCCTTTGGTCTTTATCCAACTTCCCCGTCACCCCCAAGATGTACCCACACTTCCTCACGTAGAACTCTAGATTGTCGTCGGTGCCTGCAGGAAGAATACTTACCGTTAATAATGCTCGATTCAAATATAACCTGGGGTTAACACTTACATTTGTTGGAGAGCTGTGCCAAATGCACTCTCAGAAGAGAAGGTTTCATCCAGGTCAAGCATGGGGGGAGGCAGGTCCCTGAAGACAGGCAGAAAGACCTGCTCAAAGCAACCCATAGGAGAACACACACACATTTTAGAGGGATGGCAAATTGATAATTTTCTACAATGATCAAGTGTGTATTGTCACATTTTAATAAATCCCAGTCAATTAGAAAAAAGTGTTGTTGAATACAGTCTAGTGCACATGCCATTCTCAGTTGAGTGTACAGAATCCACATCCAATCTGTGAGACGGCTGAGCTAGACAGGAGCTGGGTGAGATTGTGTAGAGCTGGAGAGGGGAAACCTACAGCAGGCTCTAGCTGGGGAAGGGGAGTCTCAAACTGAGGTGTGATCAGCTGGAGGGGCTCAAGTTTGACATCTGCTTGTAGGAACTGCAGTGGGACAAGTCAAACACATTGGTGTCAACAAACACACCATAAACATGTAGGCAAAGCAGACAAAACATCCTGTAGCCACCAACTATGGCCTAGGGTAATGAACTGATGTCTGTCCAGTTTCTAAAGCAGTATGTGTTTCCACCTGATGACTTGGGGCAAAGTGTTTGACAGCTTGAGTAGACATGTCAAACAGGTAGGTAAAGTCTCTTGGGTTTTCCTCTCCCTCTTGCAAGCATACTCGTAGTTGCACAGACAGGCAGCCTGTGTCTGGTAGCATGGTGTAATGTGTTTGTACGTTTCGATGTGGGATTGGATAGGGATTAGCCAGTCATGTAATGTTCAAACTTGTTATAGTGTTAATGTTGAAGAAACAGTTAATGATTGTCAATGCAGTTTCAATTCATTTATTGTGTGCTGCTACATTACAAGCTGATCAGAACTAAATTGCACAAGAAAATGTTGAGACCAGTTTGGCTGGACTTGGATGTTCACAGGGTACCTCACATTTAAAGCAAACATTTATATGTAGAGCACTGGACAAAATATTTAGAATGTACTATTGTTTTCTGTTGTAGGACGCGCTCTTGGAGCCGAGAGACGAAGTGGTTGTGTGTGCCACTGGCCGGGTCGTATGTATGTGTAACTTGGTTGTGTTTCTAAATAGGCTTACTTGTAAGTCATTGCAAACCTCCATTTTTGTATTCACATGCTGTCCCCTACGATCTTTCCTCTGTGTTATTCCTTCAGGTCTCGCTCTGGAGCGCAGGAGGCGGCATTCCCATTCGTCTTCCCGGGAGAAGCGCCACTCTAGGGACCGCAGCGAAACGGAGAGGAAATGAGAGCGAGAGAAACGGAGGAGACACACCAGTCTCTCACCCAGCAATTCAACAGGAATGGCGCTCGAAACACAGGTAACCAACTGCATCCTACCCTCCTTCACAGTGCATGACATAAGTGGCCAAAAAAGGTTGGGGGCCCCATAGTGGCTGTGGGGCCCCCAACCTTTTTTTAGGAAGTCAGTCAGGGTCTCAACTTACTGATTGAAAGGATATCAAGCAGACCACCATAGTCCCTGTGTCTAAGAACACTAAGGTAACCTGCCTAAATGACTACCGACCCGTAGCACTCACGTCTGTAGCCATGAAGTGCTTTGAAAGGCTGGTCATGTCTCACATCAACACCATTATCCCAGAAATCCTAGACTCACCCCAATTTGCATACCGTCCCAACAGATCCACAGATGATGCAATCTCTATTGCACTCCACACTGCCCTTTCACACCTGGACAAAAGGAACACCTATGTGAGAATGCTATCCATTGACTACAGCTAAGCGTTCAACACCATAGTGCCCTCAAAGCTCATTACTAAGCTAAGGACCCTGGGACTAAACACCTCCCTCTGCAACTGGATCCTGGACTTCCTGATGGGCTGCCCCCAGGTGGTAAGGGTAGGCAACAACACATCCGCCACACTGATCCTCAACACAGGGGCCCCTCAGGGGTGCTTGCTCAGTCCTCTCTTGTACTCCCTGTTCACTCATGACTGCATGGCCAGGCATGACTCCAACACCATCATTAAGTTTGCCGATGATCACCGACAACAACGAGACAGCCTATAGGGAGGAGGTCAGAGACTACCTCTCCCTCAACATGATCAAGACAAAGGAGATGATTGTGGACTACAGGTAAAAGAGGACCGAGCACACCCCCATTCTCATCGATGGGGCTGTAGTGGAGCAGGTTGAGAGCTTCAAGTTCCTTGGTGTCCACATCACCAACAAACTAACTAACTTGGTCCAAGCACACCAAGACAGATGTGAAGAGGGCACGACAAAACCTATTCCACCCCTCAGGAGACTGAAAAGATTTGTCATGGGTCCTCAGATCCTCAAAAGGTTCTACAGCTGCACCATCGAGAGCATCCTGACCGGTTGCATCACTGCCTGGTATGGCAACTGCTCGGCCTCCGACCGCAAGGCACTACAGAGGGTAGTGCGTACAGCCCAGTGCATCGCTGGGGCCAAGCTTCCTGTCATCCAGGACCTCTATACCAGGCGGTGTCAGAGGAAGGTCCTAAAAATTGTCAAAGACTCCAGACACCCTAGTCATAGACTGTTCTCTCTGCTACAGCATGGCAAGCAGTACCGGAGCACCAAGTCTAGGTCCAAGAGGCTTCTAAACAGCTTGTACCCCCAAGCCATAAGATGCCTGAACATCTAATCAAATGCCTACCCAGACTATTTGCATTGCCCCCCCCCCTCCTGTTTTACTGCACATAGTCACTTTAATAAAACTACCTACATGTACATATTACTTCAATTACCTCGACTAACCGGTGCCCAGGCACATTGACTCTGTACCGGTACCCCCTGTATGTAGCCTCGCTATTGTTATTTTACTGCTGCTCTTTAATCATTTGTTACTTTTATTTCTTATATTTTAATAGGTATTTTTTCTTAACTGCACTGTTGGTTACCTGTTGTATTCAACGCATGTGACAAATAAAATTTGATTTGATAGTAGAATAAACAATGTGCAATTTCAGAATTTGGTTGTACATCAGCAGTTTCTCTTGTTATGTCAGTCACTGACAGTCACTAAATTAGCTCATGTCAGCTAACATTTTATAGATCGTTAGGCAAATTAGTCTAGCCAGCTATTTAAATAATATGGCCGAATTACTGACCGGCCACGCAAGGCACGTGGCCATGGGCCCTGACCTCTAGCGGACCCCAATTGATTTTGTTAGTCACTCACTCAGGTAACATATGAACACGAGTAGTTAATAGAGGTGGATTTTGTTCACTCAAGTGGTGAGTGTTGATTGATGTACATGTACGTACAAACTGATGAACGGCAAGAGTCAGACAAACGTCAACACTCAACATGTCATCAGGCACGGTTTAGCTGAGACTCATCTCTTAACAGGTAGGCTGGTAGTCTTACAGTAGGTCTGTCTTAACTGAAATGGTGCTCACATAACTTTCATTAGCTGGCTACGGTTAGCATGCTAGCTAGTTACTTACAGCTGTCAGTCAGTGCCCTATTTCTTGTTATTTCTCTGCTACACGTGGAGATCACCACAACATGTCCATCCCGAATTCCTAAATATGTATTAGCAGCCTGCATCAGTCTTTGAGGTGGAACCTAAATGAGAATTTTTGCTCCAGGACAGGAATTACTCGAAATAGGTGTGGCAACTTCTTCTGAGGTGTGCCTTGTTAGCATCCAAAAATGGAAGTCGCTTCACAGGCTCTCTTTTTAATTTCCTGAGAACCGGAACATCCGGCTGTTGGGGACTAGTGTTTGACTAATAAACTGGTCTGATGTCTGGGTGTGGTCAGAACAATTTTGTTCACTCAGGAACATGTAATGATTGATGCTGTATGTGTCCGAAGGTCTACATGAGCAGGTACGGTTGTTTTTAAGTACTGTGCGGCTTCCTGTGCGGCGGAATTTCTGTTTTTCCCCTCTCCGAGGTTTGTGTGTGTGAGACAAAGACACTGTGTGTGTACTACTACAATTAGCTTGTGTACTACTTACACAAGCTGACCAGTGTGTGTGTGTGTGTGTGTTAAGCTCGGTGGACAGTGTTTGAGAGGAAGTTTTCCTAAGAGTGGAGCAGGCCGATGTGGCCATAGAGGCCCATGAGTCTTGTGTGAGAAGGGGGGAAAGAGAGAGGTGGAGTCTCAGAGAGAGGCAGAATTTAAGACTATGTCCATAACCAAGATTCACTCGTCCCAATTATTCTGTGTCACACTGTCTAAAAAATAGGTTTGTAATTAACAGGCCTCAGCTCAACGCTCTCTCCCAAGTCTTGTTTCTAAGTCATTCTCTTAATTGGCATATCTGTGAAAGCCAAGTCCTGAAATACAAGATACAGATTGTCTCGTCTTAGACCTAATCAAATCGAATGTCCTAGTCAGGCACTAATATATCATAAAGAGCCTACATAAATAAACTGGTGCCTGTACAACTCCATTTGAATCCATACGAAGTAGCTCTATATCCTCCCTAAATAGACTTAGCAGAAATATAATAAGATATTCTTAAGGTTAGAGTTATGTTCAGGCATTGACTCCAAATTCTTAAGGTTATGCCTTAACTCCGAATGTTTATGGTAAGGGTTAAGGTTTGGGATAGGCTTCAAACAAAAATATCAAAAACAACTTTCTATCACTGGATTCAAACTGGCAACCTTTGGAATCAGAGGCAGATGCGCTTACAGCAATCCGCCATCCTCGTCCACAACACCCAACAAAACCAAAACCTACTTGAAGGTGCTCATTGTTGCCCCAGTGGCCGATTTCCACATCTCCCGATGTCCTCAGACATGGATGGACGTCGATTAATGACTTGTATCATGGGTGACCTTTCTGATTATTGAAACATTGTGTTATTTCACCTCTAGTGTATTATCTGCTTCAGCGAGTTTGTATCTTATTTCATTTTTGTATCACAAAGCTCATTTTGTATCTCAACCGACTGTATAAAATAACTGTCCAAAGGTTCTACACGTTCTCCACTTCCCCTTCTGTACATACACTATATATACAAAAGTATGTGGACACCCCTTCAAATTAGTGGATTTGGCTATTTCAGCCACACCCGTTGCTGACAGGTGTATAAAACCGAGCACACAGCTACGCAATCTCCATAGACAAACATTGGCAGTAGAATGGCCTTACTGAAGAGCTCAGTGACTTTAAACATGGCACCATCATAGGATGTCACCTTTCCAACAAGTAAGTTCATCAAATTTCTGCCCTGCTAGAGCTGACCCTGTCAACCGTAAGTGCTGTTATTATGAAGTGGAAACGTTTGGGAGCTACCTGCGAAACAGTAGGCCAAACAAGCTCACAGAACGGGACCGCTAAGTGCTGAAGCGCGTAGCGTGTACAAATCGTCTGTCCTCAAGTTGCAACACTCACTACCGAGTTCCAAACTGCCTCTGGAAGCAACGTCGGCACAATAACTGTTCATCGGGAACTAAATTAAATGAGTGTCCATGTCCGAGCAGCCACACACAAGCCTAAGATCACCATGCGCAATGCCAAGCTCGCCACCATTGGACTCTGGATCAGTGGAAACGCATTCTCTGGAGTAATGAATCGTGCTTCACCAACTGGCAGTCCAACTGACGAATCGGGTTTGGCGGATGCCAGGAGAACGCTACCTGCACCAATGCATAGTGCCAAATGTAAAGTGTGGTGGAGGAGGAATAATAGTCTGGGGATGATTTTCATGGTTAGGGCTAGGCCCCTTACTTCCAGTGAAGGGAAATCTTAACACTACAGCAGGCCTGGTCAATTATTTTCCATGGAGGGCCACATTAGAATACATTTTTGCCATCGCGGGCCAGAATCATATTACAGGATTATACATCATGTGTATGACTGACAGATATCTACTGTAAATCACGTCCAGATATGCCACTTATTTTACTTTTTTAACATTCACAGAAATAAACCACATCCATGTTCTCCTTTTGGTAGGTATTTTCACTACACAAAGGGAAAAGTACAGTGCATTCAGCAGCACGGACAGAACTCTTGTTAACGTGTATGCACAAAAACCCAAGAAAGAGAGAGAGCTCAACATTACATTTAAACTACTCAATCAGTGTGAAGAGTGAAGTCACTGATGGACATTGACTAGAGCAGTGAAGTCAGGTATAGTTTCTGACGTCGCTATGTGCAGGATTGCTGAGAGGTGAGTCAGTAAGAGATGGGACTTGTTATATTTCATCGCTGAAAATGTATGTTCACATACAGTGAGGGAAAAAAGTATTTGATCCCCTGCTGGTTTTGTACGTTTGCCCACTGACAAAGAAATGATCAGTCTATAATTTTAATGGTAGTTTTATTTGAACAGTGAGAGACAGAATAACAACAAAAAAATCCAGAAAAACGCATGTCAAAAATATTAAATTGATTTGCATTTTAATGAGGGAAATGCACAGAGCACATGCTTTCGCCAGTAAGGCCTTTTTGAAATCGGACACTGTGGTTGGATTAAGGAGAATCTTATCTTTAAAATGGTGTATAATACTTGTATGTTTGAGAAATTTTCATTATGAGATTTCTGTTGCTTTGAATTTGCCGCCCTGCACTTTCACTGGCTGTCGTCATATATACCGCATATATACCGCTAACGGGATCAAGCCATAACAAGCCACACACGTCACAGGTACTATTTGTACCTGTGACGTGTGTGTCAGCCTGTCAGTCACTGTCTGTCCTTGTGCAGTTGTTATTTTACACAAAGGCGAGAATTCATTGGGCTTTTAATTTGAATAACAAATAGAAGAGTTTTGAAAAACCTATCGCAAATTCTTTATGTGATCTGAGCATGATTCTGCGGGCCATATTGAATCAGGCCCCTTTGCCCTGTTCTAGATGATTCTGTGCTTCCAACTTTGTGGCAACAGTTTGGGGAAGGTCCTTTCTTGTTTCAGCATGACAATATCCCCGTGCACTAAGCGAGGTCCATGCAGAAAGGGTTTGTCGAGATCGGTGTGGAAGAACTTGACTGGCCTGCACAGAGCCCTGACCTCAACCCCATCGAACACCTTTGGGATGAATTGTAACGCCGACTGCGAGCCAGGCTTAATCGCCCAACGTCAGTGCCTGACCTCATTTATGCTCGTGGCTGAATGGAAGCAAGTCCAAGCAAGTCCAAGTTCCGAAATCTAGTAGAAAGCCTTCCCAGAAGAGTGGGGGCAGTTATAGCAGCAAAGGGGGGACCAACTCCATATTAGTTAATGATTGTGAGGCACGATACATATTCGACAGTCACAAGATGGGACTTCAAATAGACCTATGTCAAGGGAACTGTAGCCTACTGTTTAGATGGGTTAAATGGGAACTGAAATCTGGACACTGACTGTAGGTCTATAACCTCACATAGCCTTAATAATAACTCCAGCAGAATTAAGCATTTCTTTTAGTAAAATGATACACGAAATGTAGGCAAAATTTGGACTTGTGAACAGGAGTGGAGAAATATGATTTATTTCTGCATCTTGAGAGAATGTAATGCTCAGTTAGATACCATCTGTAGAGGTGCTGTCTTCATAAAAGCTGATAGTATTTCAACCACATAAAATATGCATCGAAGCCCAACTGAAATCTTATAAGAAACATGTTGGGTCATTTTCACAGATTTCTTTTTCCTTAATGTGTAAAACTGATGTAATTTGGACATTTTGCACAGATTTGTTTTTTTGCAATTTATTTATTTTTGCGTTATTGTATTTTTTCCCCCGTCTCTAAATGCCTTTGCTCTGCGAAAAATGACAGAGAGAACTTTACCGATGTCAACTAGATTGAAGCATCCATTCTATCGATCTATTACATTATTCCGTTGAGCAAGGGTTGATTTAGTCTTTTGGGACAACATATGACAAAAGAGAAGCTACATGAATCTATTTATAGACAAATTGACTAACAAATAGCATCCCAAAATGTCGTAAATTATAAGCAGAAACATATCTAAAATCAGGCAACAACAAAAAATCCTGCACCCCCTGTCAAAAAAAAAAATTCTGCCATCTTTGACTAGCCTATGTTCTATATTTGCGGGTTGGGTGCGGGCGGGTGCTGGTGAACAAACAGCTGACTGCACACCATTAATAAACGCTTCTTCCACGTACCTCTTGAGGTGGATTTAAACTTTTCAGGGGGATTTCAGTTTTTATTTTCTTTACAATATTTTGCCGGTTTTCAAAGGCCACAGATGTTCTAGTTGTCCAGTTAAAAATGTATAAGCTTGTGAAACCATGTTAATTTACATTTTTGAAATTTTTGAAAAAACACTCGCCCATTCTCAAACGGGACCTGTGTCTGGTCTATTCCACCAAGACGCAGCTACTCTTTAGGAAATCTCTTTCCTCTCCTCACACACCCACACAATCATTCACAAACCCTCACTGGTCAACTCATGTAAGTAGTAGCCTACACAACCTAATTGTAGTAGTGCGCACACACACAGTGGATGTGTCCGAATACCCATACTAATGTACTAAATGCACTGCTCAAAAAAATAAAGGGAACACTTAAACAACACAATATAACTCCAAGTCAATCACACTTCTGTGATATCAAACTGTCCACTTAGGAAGCAACACTGATTGACAATAAATTTCACATGCTGTTGTGCAAATGGAATAGACAACAGGTGGAAATGATAGGCAATTAGCAAGACACCCCCAATAAAGGAGTGGTTCTGCAGGTGGGGACCACAGACCACTTCTCAGTTCCTATGCTTCCTGGCTGATGTTTTGGTCACTTTTGAATGCTGGCGGTGCTTTCACTCTAGTGGTAGCATGAGACGGAGTCTATAACCCACACAAGTGGCTCAGGTAGTGCAGCTCATCCAGGATGGCACATCAATGCGAGCTGTGGCAAGAAGGTTTGCTGTGTCTGTCAGCGTAGTGTCCAGAGCATGGAGGCGCTACCAGGAGACAGGCCAGTACATCAGAAGACGTGGAGGAGGCCGTAGGAGGGCAACAACCCAGCAGCAGGACCGCTACCTCCGCCTTTGTGCAAGGAGGAGCATGAGAAGCACTGCCAGAGCCCTGCAAAATGACCTCCAGCAGGCCACAAATGTGAATGTGTCTGCTCAAACGGTCAGAAACAGACTCCATGAGGGTGGTATGAGGGCCCGACGTCCACAGGTGGGGGTTGTGCTTACAGCCCAACACCGTGCAGGACGTTTGGCATTTGCCAGAGAACACCAAGATTGGCAAATTCGCCACTGGCGCCCTGTGCCCTTCACAGATGAAAGCAGGTTCACACTGAGCACGTGACAGACGTGACACAGTCTGGAGACGCCGTGGAGAACGTTCTGCTGCCTGCAACATCCTCCAGCATGACCGGTTTAGCGGTGGGTCAGTCATGGTGTGGGGTGGCATTTCTTTGGGGGGCCGCACAGCCCTCCATGTGCTCGCCAGAGGTAGCCTGACTGCCATTAGGTACCGAGATGAGATCCTCAGACCCCTTGTGAGACCATATGCTGGTGCGGTTGGCCCTGGGTTCCTCCTAATGCAAGACAATGCTAGACCTCATGTGGCTGGAGTGTGTCAGCAGTTCCTGCAAGAGGAAGGCATTGATGCTATGGACTGGCCCGCCCGTTCCCCAGACCTGAATCCAATTGAGCACATCTGGGACATCATGTCTCGCTCCATCCACCAACGCCACGTTGCACCACAGACTGTCCAGGAGTTGGCGGATGCTTTAGTTCAGGTCTGGGAGGAGATCCCTCAAGAGACCATCCGCCTCCTCATCAGGAGCATGCCCAGGCGTTGTAGGGAGGTCATACAGGCACATGGAGGCCACACACACTACTGAGCCTCATTTTGACTTGTTTTAAGGACATTACATCAAAGTTGGATCAGCCTGTAGTGTGGTTTTCCACTTTAATTGGATTTCCATTGATTATTTTTGTGATTTTGTTGTCAGCACATTCAACTATGTAAAGAAAAAAGTATTTAATAAGATGATTTCTTTCATTCAGATCTAGGATGTGTTGTTTAAGTGTTCCCTTTATTTTTTTGAGCAGTATACTTCAACTGCATACTATGTATTCATCGGCAGGGGTGCCATCAAGGATTTTGGGCCCCATTTGAAAAGATATCACATTGGGCACCACCACCACAGGCCACACCAACCCTGCCCAATTGCTGTAACCACACACCTCCAGAACCCAATCGACCCATTCAAAGCTTTAAATAACTACCTTTGCAGGCTTGCAACTCTCTTGTAGTCCAATATTTACTGTACGATATTTACTGACAGTGAGCTGTGAAAATATAACACTGTGCAGACATGCATGCAACATTCTGCATACAGTGGAATTCACTATTCGATGCAAGACTGATACCCTCTATAAGAAATATGCTAAAGGCCATCTTTTACAGTCTAAATGTAATATTAATGGTAAATTCCTTGAATGAAATTCTCTAACATTAATGAATAACTTAAAATACCTCTTCAATTAAAATAAATGTTTGAACTAAGTATACATACCAACTAGAAAATAAGCCGCTGTAAAAGTGGAAATGGAAAACAAAATGGAAATGAAAAGGCCTGATGGTGGCGCTAGAGGAAAGGTCAAGTGGTCACCAAATCAATAGGTTCCTTCCACTTGAGGTCTTGATTGTGCAAAACAAATTGAATGGCAATCCAGCCATTATTTTGAGATATATTCTGTTCTTAGTCTGTTCTCAGCCTTGTTCTCAGCCTGTGGGCATCATGTGCATAGTGATCCAATATCCATAGCCATGCCATTTAACAGTTATCACTGGCCCTTGCTCAGCCTTACTCACCAAGAGCCCAGCGCCGAGCCTTCTTGCTAGCAAAGTCACTGATCAAGTCTTTGAAGTCCAACTGTCTAATGAACTGACTTTCAATGGACAGCATGGCAAGACTGCAAAGCAATTTGATCAGTTTTAGCTTACTGAAAGCTCTCTCGCCACTAGCAACAGTCACAGGCAGTGTGCAAAATATACGTAAAGCAATGCACACTTCTCCAGAAATACTTTGCAGCTGCATCTTACAAATTGCATTCAGGAGACCAAGAGGGGACAAGTTAGGGGGGAAAGTGGCAGCATAAACAGTGATCAGGTGTCTTACTTCATTTTGAAACTCAGGTGTAAGATCTCTGGAATACTTCATGATCAGTGGTTGGCACACAGAAGGGACTTTATCCTCACTAATCTGCCCAACTTTCAGAACAGCTGAAAATAATTCTACAATTTTTGCAGTGGTGTGGATCCTAGTGTCCAAGTCACTTATGTTGTCCATAGCTGTAAAAACACTGTGTTCTGAAACACCGCTGCTGCACTGTCCTGAGCTGTCTCCTCTTGAGAGGTCTCATCATGGAATCTCTTCCATTTCCTCTGTGTTCCCAAACACCATTGCTGCACTGTCCTGAGCTGTCTCCTCTTGAGAGGTCTCATCATGGAATCTCTTCCTTTCCTGTGTTCCCAAACACCGCTGCTGCACTGTCCTGAGCTGTCTCCTCTTGAGAGGTCTCATCATGGAATCTCTTCCTTTTCCTCTGTGTTCTGAAACACCGCTGCTGCACTGTCCTGAGCTGTCTCCTCTTGAGAGGTCTCATCATGGAATCTCTTCCTTTCCTCTGGCGGCTGTGTTCCTTTCTAAATTGAGGTGCAACATCCATTTGCGTAGCAATCAGTATTGCCTCAGACAGACTCCCATCCATCTCTAAGAGCCTGCATCTCTTCCTTTAAGGCTCTGATATTGGCTGCCTCTGTGTCAAGGGAGATTTTTCCTGACTGGAGAATCACATCCCTGTCCTCAATACATTGCAGTACCTGCAATTATGCCAGCTGACATGTCATTCAACACAATGCTGCTCACCTGCTTCTTCAGTTGGGAGTAGGGCTGGTTCAGGGGTATGGGGATGGGGAGACAGGGCTGGTTCAGGGGTATGGGGATGGGGAGACGGGGCTGGTTCAGGGGTATGGGGAGACGGGGCTGGTTCAGGGGTATGGGGAGACAGGGCTGGTTCAGGGGGATGGGGAGACAGGGCTGGTTCAGGGGGATGGGGAGACAGGGCTGGTTCAGGGGGATGGGGAGACAGGGCTGGTTCAGGGGGATGGGGATAGGGAGACAGGGCTGGTTCAGGGGTATGGGGATGGGGAGACAGGGCTGGTTCAGGGGTATGGGGAGACAGGGCTGGTTCAGGGGTATGGGGAGACAGGGCTGGTTCAGGGGTATGGGGATGGGGAGACAGGGCTGGTTCAGGGGGATGGGGATGGGGAGACAGGGCTGGTTCAGGGGTATGGGGAGACAGGGCTGGGTATGGGGATGGGGAGACAGGGCTGGTTCAGGGGGATGGGGATGGGGAGACAGGGCTGGTTCAGGGGTATGGGGATGGGGAGACAGGGCTGGTTCAGGGGGATGGGGAGACAGGGCTGGTTCAGGGGGATGGGGAGACAGGGCTGGTTCAGGGGGATGGGGAGACAGGGCTGGGTATGGGGATGGGGAGACAGGGCTGGGTATGGGGATGGGGAGACAGGGCTGGTTCAGGGGGATGGGGATGGGGAGACAGGGCTGGCTCAGGGGTATGGGGATGGGGAGACAGGGCTGGTTCAGGGGGATGGGGAGACAGGGCTGGTTCAGGGGGATGGGGAGACAGGGCTGGTTCAGGGGGATGGGGAGACAGGGCTGGGTATGGGGATGGGGAGACAGGGCTGGGTATGGGGATGGGGAGACAGGGCTGGTTCAGGGGGATGGGGATGGGGAGACAGGGCTGGCTCAGGGGTATGGGGATGGGGAGACAGGGCTGGTTCAGGGGTATGGGGATGGGGAGACAGGGCTGGTTCAGGGGGATGGGGATGGGGAGACAGGGCTGGTTCAGGGGGATGGGGAGACAGGGCTGGTTCAGGGGGATGGGGATGGGGAGACAGGGCTGGTTCATGGGGTATGGGGATGGGGAGACAGGGCTGGGTATGGGGATGGGGAGACAGGGCTGGTTCAGGGGTATGGGGATGGGGAGACAGGGCTGGTTCAGGGGGATGGGGATGGGGAGACAGGGCTGGTTCAGGGGTATCGGGATGGGGAGACAGGGCTGGTTCAGGGGGATGGGGAGACAGGGCTGGTTCAGGGGGATGGGGATGGGGAGATAGGGCTGGTTCAGGGGGATGGGGAGACAGGGCTGGGTATGGGGATGGGGAGACAGGGCTGGGTATGGGGATGGGGAGACAGGGCTGGTTCAGGGGGATGGGGATGGGGAGACAGGGCTGGTTCAGGGGGATGGGGATGGGGAGACAGGGCTGGTTCAAGGGTATGGGGATGGGGAGACAGGGCTGGTTCAGGGGTATGGGGATGGGGAGACAGGGCTGCTGAGCCTGAAGCTGCATCTGTTTGGCCTGGCACCAGGCAGGGGCAGGGACTACTGATTTATTATGAATAGCTTGCTAAAAGTTTGCCTGCATTGATTAAATGTCGGCTAAAAGAGGAGCGAAATGTAAACACTCCGAATTTTCTGTATAGATATTAAGTAACTAATGTTAGGCTACTTTTGCTCGCCTATTTCACTATGGACTAAGCTAACAGGTTAATTTCCACCACTCACGGACTACACCCACCTTCCTTTGTGAAACATTGGGTGACATATTGTCGCTCTTTCTTTTCTCTCTCTACTGTCTTTATTTTCCTTCTTTTCGTTTTTGGAAGCCAGATTTTTCTTTAGAAAGCTGAGACATGATGCTTCACCAGCACTCCTCACTCGCAATTCACTGCTAGCAAGTACCGTGGGGGGATACAGAGAAGAAAAACAAAAAGCAACCGTTAGTTTTATTAGTACATTGTAAATAAAATATTTATGATAGGTACAATTATTTCAATATTAAATTATTAAGCTAATGTCAGTCACAGACCCTTAAAATCGTCCTAACTCCCCCGTTCATCTGCACGTACCGTTTAGCAAAAACAATGCAGTATGCCACGGCCGCAACCCAGTAGTGACTCCTGACTGGCTGAGTAGGTGGGGTATTTTTCCACATCAAGCATATGGAAACCAGATGTTTGACTCCGTTCCATTAATTCCATTCCCGACGTTACAATGAGCCCTGTCGTCTTTATAGCTCCCCCTACCAACCTGCACTGCATCGCTCATGTAGCCCTTCTATCCCATTTAGAAAGGACAGAAACAGACAATTTGGTTCTATTTGAACATATTAATTAGTGAAACCAAAGTGCTGTAACATATATAAATTAAATCAAATAGCCTAGTACACACACACCAAAACTTTTCAAATCAAAAGGCTATTGCAGAGAAAGATTTACAGTCGAGTACATTGCAAATTCAGATCCGCTGGACAGCAACATAATAAACTAAAGCACTGATCATTGGGAAATAGATCAGAATGACTGCTATGGCTTGATCCAAAAATGACATAATGAAATAGTTAGCCACGGCTACAAAACTAAAACAATCCATGTATTCAAATCAAAAGGCCTGATTAACATGACACCAATAACGCAGCCACAGAGTCCTGGTACCGACACATTCAGAAATCAAAAGACGGTTAAGTATTTAAACAGCTCGAAGAAAACAGAAATCCAGTTTGAATAAATAAATACAAATCAAAGATGTAGCCTACGATGCAATACTCGTGATCATTTTTAAGGAGAACAAAAACAACAGCCTACATTTTAACACCAGCGCAGAATCTTCGCTATTTGGCATCTAACAATTAAGTAGCCTAGTGTTGTTGTTTGGGTTCTTGAAGAGAACTAGAGTCTATCACTTGCAGCCCATATCTTCCAATGCATTGTGGAAAAGTGTGCATCGAATTCTAATAGATGAAGAGCTGAAATGAGTACAACATCCTGGCATTTAAGCCATACTCGATTTTCGAAAATTCACATAGTCTACTATAAAACATATTTTCGCATAATGAGAATCCGTCATGCGCGATTGCGTTGTTTCCTGCTATTTGTTGATTTCGGTAGCGAGTCCCCTGATACCTTTGATCAGCTGTTGTCAAAACCGAAATGAGTATGACATCAGGGCATTTAAAGGGTACTTTATTTTCTTAATGTCGCACACTATACATTTTTTTCAGTATTCTCAAAACGGCCTACTATTTGGGGTATGGGTATTCGGGCACGGCCAGTGTCTTAGTCACACGTCTGTCATATTTAAACCCATACGCAAACTGTAGAAACACACCTCTGAAAGGGGGAAGAACATTCGAAAAACAAAGTCCGCCGCAAAGGACTTAAAAACAACCACACGTGGGCCCGGTTTCCCAAAAGCATCTTAAGGCTAAGTTCATCCTTAGAACCATAGGATCCTATTAACTTAACCTATTAAATTAACCTTAACATGCTTTGGGCAACCGCGACCTGCTCATGGAGACCTACGGACACATAGCGTCAATCATTACACGTTGCTAAGTGAACAAAATCTGTCTGACCACGCCCACACATCGACCCAGCGCATTAGTCGAACACACGCATATGGGGGGTGATAAGGGACATACATAAACCTAGGCAACCGTACCACCTGACATGACATGATACCAACGCCTCACTCACGATAGCCAGCTAACGTAGACGTTAGGCGCGATGACTAGCCTGTAAACGCAGCACTTTTTCAAACTGCCGCCTGGGATGTATTCTTCATTTACATCGATGAGATCCAGGTTCGTTTGAGTACCGCTGCCACCATGTTTCAATATGCTTTGTGTTATGGTCAGGACAGACAAAGATATATAGTTAAGCAAACTTTACTACGCATATTGTCAACCAGCACATTAATAAAGTAAGTAACAACTGGTTTCCGTTTCCTGTGTAACATCAATATTGCTACACTAACGTTAATGATTTACATGAACGAGAAGGGATAACATGGCGTCTGTACTTTTTTTTCAACGTTTTAGATCCAATTTGTCTTCTTTTCTATGAACAAAGGCTCAGTTTACTTTAGGTAAATATGTGATATAATGATAAAATGTGTTAGTGTTAATAATTGTACGAAAATAGCGTTTACAGTTCGCTAGCTTGATGCTAACCAAATGTAGCTTGGCTAAGCACTATAGTTGTTAGCTCTAGCCAAGTTGGTTTAAGTCAATGTCAGTTTAATGTAATGGTTGTAGTGTAACGGTGTAATTAAGTTGGTAAATTCCTGCATAAAATGGGTATTATGCCACCTCCTGGTGGATTAGTGTGTTTACATTGTCTAATACAGTCAGTGATAAAGGTATGGGTTTTAGGTAATCCACAGCAGAGCTACGGAGAGTTGAAAATTGAATGGTCCTGGAGTAGAAATGTATAAATCCCGGAGTAGAAATGTATAAATTGACATTACATCATAAAATCCACCTTTTACATCAGCTATGTATGCTATTAATAACTAGTGTTGTTGGTTTGCCGTCAAATAAGCCACTCTTTATATTGTAATGACCCGGCTGGGTCATAAAAGGAAAAGAGACGGACTCCAGGTGTGCAGGTTAGAACACAGGTTTATTCCTAAACTGGGCTATTGTCGTGGCCACAGCCCACGCCGCTAAATACCGAACGTACACAATTACACCATGTAGGGTTAAGGGTCACCCCCATAAGAACAGATCAAGGCCCGAACAGAAAGAGAGCGAGAGATGAGACAGTAATCCCTATTTATGCATTTCCAAATCCCGCGGGATTACCCATCATACCCCCCACCCTTTCCCTCTGTCCTGACACATTCAACCCCTGCTAGTAGCCATGAGAACCATAACACACCCACGAACACAGAACACAATACCGGGTTGTTACAATATGTTATTTGCCGAATCTGTTTTCCATGTGGATTTTATGCTAGCTGAAGTTCTGTCTGAAGTTGGTAGCTAACTTGAAAATGCATCTTCTTTAGGAGTGCTATTTATATCCTGTCGACTACTCATCATTCATTCATCCATACTGTGTCCCCTCCCATGATTGCAGGTAATTTATGACAAATGTATAAAGTATATGTTTTATAAATGTATGAGCACCAGCTGACAGCGTATTAGCCTGGTTTTGTTAGTTTAGGAAAATATGTGGTACATTCTAGGTATTATATTTCTTCACCACAAGAGTGTGACCTTGAGTAATTTCAGGTTCATTTGATATATTTTGAAGTAGTTTATTCAGATGTTGTGAATATGAGATTACACATGGAAACAATAGATTTTTATTATAGTAAATGAGGAATTATTAGTAATTGTTAAATACACTATACAATCAGAATGGCTTTGATAGACTTTTCAATTGTTCTTTTGTTAGTATATTATAGAGCAGATCTATGGAGAATTGCTGTGGGAGAGCTATTTATATCCTGTAGACTACTCATCATTCATCCATACTGTGTGTGTCCTATGATTGCAGCTTTGGAAATAAATTAACTATCCATCCATTACTCCTTCCTGTGTTGACTCACTGACTTGAGGGGCGGGACCAGGAAGGTCACAATAGCATTGTTTCGCATAGGCGTCCAGTAATTTAGAGGGATTTTATTCTCGAAATTGATACTGATAGTACAGTGAGTTTTATATATAATGTGCAGGGGCGGAAATCCCGGGGGGGACGGGGGGGACACGACCCCCCCATCCTGGGAAAAATATGATTTGTCCCCCCCAATATATCACTGAAACATAACTATGTAATTTAAATACTATTAATAATACGCAATGAAAGCAATTGTGCTGATTATAGACACTTAATAGCGCGTTTTTAAGTTTCAAAAGATTGCAACCCCCCCACCCTTTTCCCCACAATGGTTTGATCCACTGGCAAGGTAACAGAGGGGTCGTGTCTACTGTCTGAAAGGCACTCAATGAACGTAACTGACGTAAAGTTAATCCAGTCAATCGTGCACACACACTAGCTGAATATGCAGAGCTAGTGCGCAAATATTAACTATTAAGCTAGCTAGTACCTATTCCATTTATGTGGCCTCGTCAAAGATGGAATCTTTGCTATCGTCAATTTATTCCGAGATCAGCATGCAGATGATGTAAGTTAGTGCTTCAAAGTCCCTGTGATAAGGTTAGCGATAAACTGAAGTCCAAACTGAACAGAACTACACTCTTCTACCATTGTCTTAAATATATTTAATGGTCTCGTTGCAAAAGCTAAATTGTCGCAAGGGAACTTTTATTAATTTATTTATTTCACCTTTATTTAACCCGGGTAGCAAAGATTATAGCAAACACCACTGAAACGGAATTGGTGCTCGCTTGCTTTACAAATTCAGCTATTGTTGGAAGCCAGCCAATATGAAACAAACTATTAAAATTACAAAAGGTTGCAGCATATGTTGTGTAAATGGTGAACTCATACAGCTGTCAACTCTTGTCATTTTAATCCGTTTCACATTTGCTAGCTACCTTTTTAGATCGAAGCCCAAATAGAATGATAAAAGATAAGATGATAGAAGCCCATCTCCTACTGTAAATAACCTACACACTGTGTGTATGTAGCCAGCCAGCCAGGTAGAAAAATGGCAGAAAAATAAAAGACGGACATCAGAGTATTTTTCAGTACACCAAAACGCAAAGTAAGAACCCTAGTAGCCTAATATCTCGAAGACTAAAATGTTCATAAGAAAGAAATGAAATTCTAATGGAAATGTTTCACAATGATGTCATTAGGCAGAGCAGGCAACAGATGGCACACAGACAGCAGAGTTGGGGACAGACTGGCAGAGACGGAGTCTCAGGTAAGTTTGTTGAGTCTTTGTTTGGCAACATTATGAAAGGTTCTCAATTTTTTGGACTTGTAAAATAGGAACATAATTGGAAAATGCCATGGATACCCCCACTCTCAACTTAAACTGGTGACTGAACTAAGATTTGTTAAAGGCAATGGTATTGCTGTTGTGAGTAGTTGTGTAGTTTTGGGTACCGGTAGTTAGGAGTATGGCAAACACCTTATTTCTTTGGTTCCTCAATATACATTTACCATATTACAATGTAGGCTATGTGTTACAGCACTACTTTTGGTGTCCCCCTCAGGAATTGCTCTTGAGAAAATTTCATGTAATTGTCCCCCCCAAAGTTGATATCAGATTTTCGCCCCTGATAATGTGTAGATGTATGGTGACTCCACGTTTGAATGAACGGACCAACGGGACTGCCATGGGCAATTCCCTTGACGGGTACCAGGAATGGTGGAAAGACGATCTGAAGGTAATTATCTTTTCACACAACACAGCATTGTCCAGGCCTCCAGAGTATTCACTCTATCGCCTGCTATATGGAGGGGAGCCGCAGCAGTTAACTAATGTAAACAATGCAATTATGTATAACATTTATTGCATATACTGTAGTATATATTTTTTGGATTGGCAGTGTTTTTCTATTGCTGTTTTTGTGTAAACACGGACTGAGAAGGATGTGGATGTTTTTGACCAGGTAAAAATTATTGTCCGCTGTTAATTTATTTTCTGGCCTTCCAAGAGATGTATAAGATGTATTTGTAATAATATGAAATATAATTGCATTTATTTCTATTATCAATCAAGGTGAAACTGAACATGGGTAGGGCGCATGAGAAGGAGAGCCACCTGAGAAGAATCAAGGGGACCAAGTGCTTCGACATCTGGGTGAATGACTTGGCGAAGGACGAAAGGAAGGTGAGACCCGGGAAAGCTTGGTGCACTTTCGCTACTAGCTGGGGTCAACATCTGTTGAGAAGAATATTAAAATCTCATAACTATTTGCATTTGCTGCCTTGTGGTGGGCGGCATCGCCATGCTGACGGCAGTACCAATGCTGGCCCAGGGGTTTCTCCAAATAGTCAATCTCAAGGCTAACCACTGGGTCACGTTAAGTAACCGCCACTTCCAGGTAGGTACTGTTAAGGTGTATGTCTCCAGTCGTCATCACACCACTCTGGAGTTTCTCTCACAACTCATCTATCTTTTCCAGGGACCATCCCTTACCAACCCCACTGACATCAAAATTAGACAGGTATCCTTTCTTTTGTCTGCCATTAACATTATTGCATGTCTAATCAAACATTTAAATTAAATAATTCAATAACTATTTTTGCATACCTGATAATCATTTAACCTGTGTGTTTGCTTGTTTACGTCTGTCTCCTACCCTGTTCCCTTTACTCTGCTCCTGTTCTCCAGGACCTAGGAGTTCTGCCTAACACTCAGACATGGAACCACCCTCCAACTTTTCATTACATCAGCTACTGTTATTGTCAAGTTGTCATTATCTGCTAAGAAAGAGCAGGACAACTATCATACTGGGCACATAATGTGAGCTACACAGATTAGCTAAAAACACGAGCACTGAAAACACTCAGAATAAAGAGGGCAGCAACGCCTGGACTTTGCAGTTTCCCTCTGAGTCCACTACCTGTTGAAAAACATATGACAGGCAGAACTTCCCATCCACACAAGACCCACCTCCTCTCTATTCCACACACCAGAATTCTGTATTTCAGTCTGATTGCCATGTGAGTGTACAAAAAAATGGACACACATGTAAGTTTATTATGAAGATCCTTCATAATAAACTTAGACGCAAACTGACACGTGACGTGTCAGTGACACGTTATGCGACATGAACACTACATTTACATGACGTGTACGTGTCACGTGACGTGAATGCGTCGGCAGTTTGACGCCTTAGAAACAAACTTGTCTCCATTGACAGTCCATGTTAATTCATGGCGTTATTATATGGCACTAGTTAGAGGTTAGGTGACTTTGTGAGAGGTATCAGCAGCTTCATGAGGCTTAATTCTGGCATGAATCATCCCCCATACACGAACACTGGACTTCCCTTTTGGGCCCTGCACTTCTTTCCACTCTATCCCCCCGGGACTTGGGTGTGGGTCTGTGAAAGTTTATTTCAATCTGCATTTATCATATATTTACAGAGTCGATTCTACTACAAACATGCCCCTGCTAGATTAATCAATTCATAAATTTGTGCATACATGTACATCATCAATCAACACTCATATTCTTAAGTGAACAAAATCTGGGCAGTGTCTAAACCACCTGACCTACTTCAGCATGTACATGTCCTATTCCCTGACCTTTTAGGTCATAAATCAACACTCACATTCCTGAGTGAACAACATCTGCATCTTAACTGCTAACATGGCATAAGCCATGGCAAAATGTGTAGAATTGCATGATGTTTGCTTTAAAACTGCAAAGTTTTCTCACAATCCAATGGCAAAATGAGTAGAATTACACAGAACAAAAATATAAACGCAACATGTGAAGTGTTTGTCCCATGTTTCATGAGCTGAAATAAAAGATACCAGAAATTGTCCATATGCACAAAAAGCTAATTTCTCTAAAATGTTGTGCACAATTTTGTTAACATCCCTGTTATTGAGCGTTTCTCCTTTGCCAAGATAATCCACCTGACAGGTGTGGCATATCAAAAATCTGATTAAACAGCATGATCGTTACACAGGTGCCCCTAGTGCTGGGGACAATAAAAAACCAATCTAAAATGTGCATTTTTGTCACAGAACACAATGCCACAGATTTCTCAAGTTTTGAGGGAGCATACAATTGGCATGCTGGCTGCAGGAATTTCCACCAGAGCTGTTGCTAGGGAATTGAATGTACTTTTCTCTACCATAAGCCGCCTCCAATGTTGTTTTTGAGAATTTGGCAGTACATCCAACCTGCCTCACAACCGCTGTATTATGTTGTTTGGGCAAGTGGTTTGCTGATGTCAACGTTGTGAACAGAGTGCCCCTGGTGGCGGTGGGGTTATGGTATGGGCAGGCATAAGCTACGGACAACGAACACAATTGCATTTTATCATTGGCAATTTGAATGCACAGAACTACCGTGACGAGATCCTGAGGCCCATTTTGTTTAAGGTATCTGTGACCAACAAATGCATATCTGTATTCCCAGTCACGTGAAATCCATAGACTAAAGGCTAATGAATTAATTACAATTGACTGATTTCCTCATATGAACTGTAACTCAGTAAAATCTTTGAAATTGTTGCATTTTGTGTATATATTTTTGTCCATGAAATGAGTTATAAAACATCAAAATCTTCTCTCTGCCCAATAGAAAAATTGGTAGAATTTCAGAAAATCTGCAACATTTACTCTACAACCCATGGCAAATTGTGTAGAATTACAGGACATTAACTTTAAAGCGGCACATTTCTCTCTGCACTGCCAAGAGGGGTGCCACTGAAATGTTTTGCTTGCGATGCGCGTGGGGGGGAAACAAATCTCGCTAACGGGCCCAAAAAGCTAGAAACAGCCCTGCTCCTTTACCTCAATAACTAATACAACCTAGCCCTTTTGAATATATTACTCGCGAAATGTATATCAGTCACTAGTCATCGCGCTAATATTGAGAAAAATATTTACACTGGCCAGATTGATGTACATGTATGTACAAATTGATGCAATTTTTTCATCGAGCAGGTGCATCGGTTTGTAGTAGAATACTCTGTAAATACATAATAAATGTGAATTGAAATAAATGCGAATTGAACCCCAAAAGTTTGGAGCATGGGGATAGAGTAGACTAAATTAAATTGGACAGGCAGCTCACTTTCAGTTAGTCAACTACATGCAGCTTATCTTCTGTCTTTACTTGTTGCACAAGAATACTAAATAAACCCCTGCTCACCAGAATGTCATAAATTGATAGAATGAATGCTTCAATCTAGTTGACATCAGTAAAGTTGTCTTTCGTCTCTGAATCTCTCATGCAGCAAAGCATTTTAGGGACCGGAGAGAAAATGCAATAGCCAAAAAATAAATAATTTGAAATATTTTCTGTGCAAAATGTCATCAATGAAATCAGTTTGACCGGTTTTAAGGAAATCAAAATCTGTGAAAACTACCCAACATGTTTCTGATAGCACCTTTACAGATGATCTCTAATCGCGCATATTTCTCCAATCCTGTTCCCGAGTCAAAATTTGGTGAATGACTTTACTGCAAGAAATACGTAAAGGTCAATCAATCAATCTAGATCGTTTCCAAGATGGCGTAACAGTCGGACATGTGTTTGTCTTGTCCCGTGTAAATAGTCGTCTCGTTTTTTTCATATATTTTAATCTCACTTTCCATCTACGGACTGAATATACTTTCCTGCATCCCGCCTCACCCAATGTGGTATGGATCTGCTATTTTTATACTTTAGAACCGGAACCCCCATCAGAAGCTAGCCAGCTAACTAGCTACTAGCTAGTAGTCAGTTAGCCACTGCTAGCAGTCTTCACCATTAACACGAACACCAGCCAGCTTCAGTTCAGTCAATACCTGCCAGTCTGCACAGCGCGATATCAACCAAGAGCATATCGGACTGCTTTTTCTCTACCACATCACCGGATTCCTGCCGCAAACTCTGGACCAGTACACCGGATCATCCCAGCTAGCTAGCTGCAACCGAGTGGCTACTGCTGGCTAACGCCTGTTAGCCTTGAGCTAGCCTCAAGCTAGGCCCATCTCCCGGCTAGGCGAAGAGGTCTACCAGCTAATTCTTGGGCTACAATACCTCTTTTGCCAATTGGCCTGGACCCTTTATTGCCAACACAGAGCCCCGCCGATCCATCACGACTGGTCTGCCGACGTAATCGTCCGAGTTGGTTTCAACAGGCTTTTCCGTTGCGACGTCGCCGAAGACCCATCTGCTAGCCCCGGCCCGCTGGCTTTCTGAATCGCTGTGTCTCCAGCTCGCCTAGCGTAGTAGCGACTACCGAATGGCTCCCTGACTCACCTATTGCTGCTCATTGGACTCTATGATCACTCGGCTACACATGCCTCTCCCTAATGTCAATAGGCTTTGTCTACTGCTGTTTAGGTTAGTTATTATTGTTTTATTTCACTGTAGTGCCCCCAGCCCCGCCCAACATGCCTTAGATAGCTCTTTTGTCCCACCCCCACACATGTGGAGTCCTCACCTGGCTTAACTGGTGCCTCCAGAGACACAACCGCTCTCATCGTCACTCAGTGCCTAGGTTTACCTCCACTGTAACTGTACTCACATCCTACCGTACTCTTGTCTGTACATTATGCCCTGAATCTATTCTATCACGCCCAGAAATCTGCTCCTTTCATTCTCTGTTCCCAATGCACTAGATGACCAGTTCTTATAGCCTTTAGCCGTACCCTTATCCTACTCCTCCTCTGTACCACTGGTGATGTAGAGGTTAACCCCGGCCCTGTAGCCCCCAGTACCACACCGATTCCCCAGGTGCTCTCATTTGTTGACTTCTGTAACCATAAAAGCCTTGGTTTCATGTATGTTAACATCAGAAGCCTCCTCCCTATGTTTGTTTTATTCACTGCTTTAGCACACTCCACCAACCCTGATGTCCTAGCCGTGTCTGAATCCTGGCTTAGGAAGGCCACCAAGAATTCTGAAATTTCCATCCTCAACTACAACATTTTCCGCCAAGATAGAACTGCCAAAGGGGGTGGAGTTACAATCTACTGCAGAGTATTGTCATACTGTCCAGGTCTGTGCCCAAAAAGGTTGAGCTTCTACTTTAAAAAATCTACCTTTCCAGAAATAAGTCTCTCACCGTCGCCGCTTGTTATAGACCCCCCTCAGCCCCCAGCTGTGCCCTGGACACCATACAGTGGATATAAAAAGTCTACACACCCCTGTTAATATGCCAGGTTTTTGTGATGTAAAATAATGAGACAAAGATAAATCATGTCAGAACTTCTTCCACCTTTAATGTGAACAATTCAATTGAAAAACAAACATCTTTGAGGGGGAAAAATAAAAAATAAAAAACTCACAATAACCTGGTTGCATAAGTGTGCACACCCTTAAACTAATACTTTGTTGAAGCACCTTTTGATTTTATTACAGCACTCAGTCTTTTTGGGTAGGAGTCTATTAGCATGGCACATCTTGATGTGGCAATATTTGCCCACTCTTCTTTGCAAAAGCACTCCAAATCTGTCAGATTGCAAGGACATCTCCTGTGCACAGCCCTTTTCAGATCAATTGATTGCCCCCCCCCCCCCCATCTATCTTCAGAGTTCGTACTGTTAGGTGACCTAAGCTGGGATATGCTTAACACCCCGGCCATCCTACAATCTAAGCTAGATGCCCTCAATCTCACAAATGATCAAGGAACCTACCAGGTACAACCCTAAATCTGTAACCATGGGCACCCTCATAGATATCATCGTGACCAACTGGCCCTCTAAATACACCTCTGCTGTCTTCAACCAGGATCACAGCAATCACTGCCTCATTGCCTGCGTCCGTAATGGGTCTGCGGTCAAACGACCACCCCTCATCACTGTCAAACGCTCCCTAAAACACTTCAGTGAGCAGACCTTTCTAATCGACCTGGCCCGGGTATCCTGGAAGGATATTGACCTCATCCCGTCAGTAGAGGATTCATAGTTGCTCTTTAAAAGTGCTTTCCTCACCATCTTAAATAAGCATGCCCCATTCCCAAAAAAATTGACCTAAGAACAGATATAGCCCTTGCATCACCCCAGACTTGACTGCCTTTGACCAGCACAAAAACATCCTGTGGCGTACTGCATTAGCATCAAATATCCCCCACGAAATGCAACTTTTCAGGGAAGTCAGGAACCAATATACACAGTCAGTTAGGAAAGCTAAGGCTAGCTTTTTCAAACAGAAATTTTCATCCTATAGCACTAATTCCAAAATGCTTTGGGACACTGTAAAGTCCATGGAGAATAAGAGCACCTCCTCCCAGCTGCCCACTGCACTGAGGCTTGGAAACACTGACACCACTGATAAATCTACAATAATCGAGAATTTCAATAAGAATTTTTCTATGGCTACCCCTACCCCGGCCAACAGCTCTGCACCCCCCGCACAAACTTGCCCAAGCTCCCCCCCCCTTCTCCTTCACCCAAATCCAGACAATTGATGTTCTGAAAGAGCTGCAAAATCTGGATCCCTACAAATCAGCTGGGCTAGACATTTACATTTAAGTCATTTAGCAGACGCTCTTATCCAGAGCGACTTACAAATTGGTGCATTCACCTTATGATATCCAGTGGAACAACCACTTTACAATAGTGCATCTAAATCTTTTAAGGGGGGGGTAGAAGGATTACTTTATCCTATCCCAGGTATTCCTTAAAGAGGTGGGGTTTCAGGTGTCTCCGGAAGGTGGTGATTGACTCCGCTGTCCTGGCGTCGTGAGGGAGCTTGTTCCACCATTGGGGTGCCAGAGCAGCGAACAGTTTGGACTGGGCTGAGCGGGAACCGTGCTTCCTCAGAGGTAGGGGGGCCAGCAGGCCAGAGGTGGAGGAACGCAGTGCCCTTGTTTGGGTGTAGGGCCTGATCAGAGCCTGAAGGTATGGAGGTGCCGTTCCCCTCACAGCTCCGTAGGCAAGCACCATGGTCTTGAAGCGGATGCGAGCTTTAACTGGAAGCCAGTGGAGAGAGCGGAGGAGCGGGGTGACGTGAGAGAACTTGGGAAGGTTGAACACCAGACGGGCTGCGGCGTTCTGGATGAGTTGTAGGGGTTTAATGGCACAGGCAGGGAGCCCAGCCAACAGCGAGTTGCAGTAATCCAGACGGGAGATGACAAGTGCCTGGATTAGGACCTGCGTCGCTTCCTGTGTGAGGCAGGGTCGTACTCTGCGAATGTTGTAGAGCATGAACCTACAGGATCGGGTCACCGCCTTGATGTTAGTGGAGAACGACAGGGTGTTGTCCAGGATCACGCCAAGGTTCTTAGCACTCTGGGAGGAGGACACAAGGGAGTTGTCAACCGTGATGGCGAGATCATGGAACGGGCAGTCCTTCCCCGGGAGGAAGAGCAGCTCCGTCTTGCCGAGGTTCAGCTTGAGGTGGTGATCCGTCATCCACACTGATATGTCTGCCAGACATGCAGAGATGCGATTCGCCGCCTGGTTATCAGAAGGGGGAAAGGAGAAGATTAATTGTGTGTCAATCTGGATTCAATCTGGACAATCTGAAATTGTTGCAGCCCCCTTTCGTATCGTCTGAGATCTCCAAAAATTGGAAAGCTGCCGCGGTCATCCCCCTCTTCAAAGGGGGAGACACTCTAGACCCAAACTGTAATAGACCTATATCCATCCTGCCCTCTTCGAAAGCCAAGTTAACAAACAGATCATCGACCATTTCGAATCCCACTATACCTTCTCCGCTATGCAATCTGGTTTCAGAACTGGTCACGGGTGCACCTCAGCCACGCTCAAGGTCCAAAACGATACCATAACCACCATCGATAAAAGACAGTACTGTGCAGCCGTCTTCATCGACCTGGCCAAGACTTTCGACTCTGTCAATCACCGCATTCTTATCTGCAGACTCAATAACCTTGGTTTCTCAAATGACTGCCTCGCCTGGTTCACCAACTACTTTTCAGATAGAGTTCAGTGTGTCAAATCGGAGGGCCTGTTGTCCGGACCTCTGGCAGTCTCTATGGGGGTGCCACAGGGTTCAATTTTCGGGCCGACTCTTTTCTCTGTATATATCAATGATGTCGCTCTTGCTGCTGGTGATTCTCTGATCCACCTCTACGCAGACGACACCATTCTGTATACATCTGGCCCTTCTTTGGACACTGTGTTAACAAACCTCCAAACAAGCTTCAATGCCATACAACACTCCTTCCGTGGCCTCCAACTGCTTTTAAATGCTAGTAAAACTAAATGCATGCTCTTCAACCGATTGCTGCCCCGCACCCAGCCGCCCGACTGGCATCACTACTCTGGACGGTTCTGACTTAGAATATGTGGACAACTACAAATACCTAGGTGTCTGCTTAGACTGTAAACTCTCCTTCCAGACTCACATTAAGCATCTCCAATCCAAAATAAAATCTAGAATTGGCTTCCTATTTCGCAACAAAGCCTCCTTCACTCATGCTACCAAACATACCCTCGTAAAACGGACTATTCTACCGATCCTTGATTTCGGCGATGTCATTTACAAAATAGCCTCCAACGTTCTACTCAGCAAATTGGATGTAGTCTATCACAGTGCCATCCGTTTAGTCACCAAAGCCCCATATACTACCCACCACTGCGACTTGTATGCTCTCGTTGGCTGGCCATCGCTACATATTTGTCGCCAAACCCACTGGCTCCAGGTCATCTATAAGTCTTTGCTAGGTAAAGCCCCGCCTTATCTCAGCTCACTGGTCACCATAGCAACACCCGTAGCACGCGTTCCAGCAGGTATATTTGACAGGTCATCTCCTTTGTCGGCTTTTCCTTCCAGTTCTCTGCTGCCAATGACTGGAACGAATTGCAAAAATCACTGAAGCTGGAGACTTATATCTCCCTCTCTAACTTTAAGCATCAGCAGTCAGAGCAGCTTACCGATCAATGTACCTGTACATTGCCCATCTGTAAATAGCACATCCAACTACCTCATCCCCATATTGTTTTGTTTTTTTGCTCTTTTGCACCCCAGTATCTCTATTTGCACATCTATCACTCCAGTGTTGATGCTAAATTGTAATTATTTTGCCTCTATGGCCTATTTATTGCCTTACCTCCCTAATCTTACTACATTTGCACACACTGTACATAGATTTTTCTATTGTGTTATTGACTGTGCGTTTGTTTATCCCATGTGTAACTCTGTGTTGTTGTTTTTGTCGCACTGCTTTGCTTTATCTTGGCCAGGTCGCAGTTGTAAATCTCAACTGGCCTACTTGGTTAAATAAAGGTGTATTTTTTAACTCTCTTGGTAGATAGTGTGATCTACAGCTTATAAGGTACTCAACCTCAGGTGAGCAATACCTTGAGACTTCTTTAATATTAGACATGGCGCACCAGCTGTTGACAAAAAGACACACAACCTGCCGTTGCATTGAAAATCCCTCCAGCTCTATATTGTCCGTGTCGTTGTTCAGCCACGACTCAGTGAAACATAGGATATTTCAGTACTTAATGTCCCGTTAGAAATGTAATTGTAATCGTAGGTCATCCATTTTATTTTCCTATGATTGCATGTTGGAAATTAGAAGTCAATTGATGCATCCCTCGGAGGGGTGCGTCACTTGAGTGGGTTGAGTCACTGACCTGATCTTCCTGTCCGGGTTGGCGCCCCCCTTGGTTTGTGCCGTGGGGGAGTAAAGCCCATCTTCGTGGGCTATACTCGGCCTTGTCTCAGGATGGTAAGTTGGTGGTTGAAGAAATCCCTCTAGTGGTGTGGGGGCTGTGCTTTGGCAAAGTGGGTGGGGTTATATCCTGCCGTTTGGCCCTGTCCAGGGGTATAGTCGGACGGGGCCACAGTGTCTCCCGACCCCTCTTGTCTCAGCCTCCAGTATTTATGCTGCAGTAGTTTATGTGTCGGGGGCTAGGGTCAGTCTGTTATATCTGGAGTATTTCTCCTATCTTATCCGGTGTCCTGTTTGAATTTAAGTATGCTCTCTCTAATTCTCTCTCTAATTCTCTCTTTCTTTCTCTCTTTCTCTCTCTCAGAGGACCTGAGCCCTAGGACCATGCCTCAAGACTACCTGGCCTGATGACTCCTTGCTGTCCCCTGTCCACCTGGTCGTACTGCTGCTCCAGTTTCAACTGTTCTGCCTGCGGCTATGGAACCCTGACCTGTTCACCGGACATGCTACCTGTCCCAGACCTTCTGTTTTCAACTCTCTAGAGACAGCAGGAGCGGTAGAGATACTCTGAATGAGCGGCTATGAAAAGCCAACTGTCATTTACTCCTGAGGTGCTGACGTGTTGCACCCTCGACAACCACTGTGATTATTATTATTTGACCCTGCTGGTCATCTATGAACATTTGAACATCTTGGCCATGTTCTGTTATAATCTCTACCCGGCACAGCCAGAAGAGGACTGGCCACCCCTCATAGCCTGGTTCCTTCCTAGGGAGTTTTTCCTAGCCACTGTGCTTCTACACCTGCATTGCTTGCTGTTTGGGGTTTTAGGCTGGGTTTCTGTACAGCACTTTGAAACATCGGCTGATGTAAGGGCTTTATAAATACATTTGATTGATTGAATTGTACCCAAGAAGGCAAAGATAACTGAACTAAATGACTACTGCTCGGTAGCACTCTCTTCTGTTAGCATGAAGTGCTTTGAGAGACTAGTTAAGGATCATATCACCTCCACCTTACCAGCCACCTTAGACCCACTTCCGTTTGCATACCACCCCAACAGGTCCACAGATGATGCAATCGCCATCACACTGCACGCTGCCCTATCCCATCTGGACAAGAGGAATACCTATGTAAGAAGGCTGTTTATTGACTACAGCTCAGGATTCAGCACCATAGTTTCCATCCAAGCTCATCATTAAGCTGGATGCCCTGGGTCTCAACCCCGCCCTGTGCAATTAGGTCCTGGACTTTCTGACGGGCTGCCCCCAGGTGGTGAAGGTAGGAAACAACATCTCCACTTCGCTGACTCTCAACACTGGGGCCCCAGAAGGGTGCGTGCTCAGTGCCCTCCTGTACTCCCTGTTCACCCACGACTGCGTGGCCATGCACGCCTCCAACTCAATCATGAAGTTTGCAGACGACACAACAGTAGTGGGCTTGATTACCAACAACGACGAGATGGCCTACAGGGAAGAGGTGAGGGCATTCGGAGTGTGGTGTCAGGAAAACAACCTCTCACTCAACATCAACAAAACAAAGGATGATCATGGACTTCAGGAAACAGCAAAGGGAGCACCCCCCTATCCATATCAAAGGGACAGCAGTGGAGAAGGTGGAAAGTTTTACGTTTCTTGGCGTACACAATACGAACAAACTGAAATGGTCCATTCACACAGACAGTGTGGTGAAGAAGGCGCAACAGTGCCTCTTCCACCTCAGGAAGCTGAAGAAATTTGGCTTGTCACCCAAAACCCTAACAAACTTTTACAGATGCGCAATCGAGAGCATCCTGTTGGGCTGTATCACAGCCTGGTACGGCAACTGCACTGCCCTCAACCGCAAGGCTCTCCAGATGGTGGTTATGTATGCACCATGCATCACCAGGGGCAAACTACCTGCCCTCCATGACACCTACAGCACCCGATGTCACAGGAATCCCAAAAAGATCATCAAGGACATCAACCACCCGAGCCTCTCCCTGTTCACACCGCTTCCATCCAGAAGGCGAGGTCAGTACAGGTGTATCCAAGCTGGGACCGAGAGACTGAAAAACAGCTTCTATCTCAAGGCCGTCAGACTGCTAAACAGCAATCTCTAACTCAGAAAGGCTGCTGCCTACATCGAGACCCAATCACTGACCACTTTAATCAATGGATCACTAGTCACTTTAAACAATGCCACTTTGATCATGTTACATATCTTTCATTACTCATCTCACATGTATACACTGTATTTTATACCATCTGTTGCACCTTGCCTATGCCGCTCGGCCATCACTCATCCATATATTTAAATGTACATATTCTCATACACCCCTTTAGATTTGTGTGTATTAGGTAGTTGTTGGGGAATTGTTAATTTACTTGTTAGATATTACTGCACTGTCGGAACTAGAAGCACAAGCATTTCGCTACACTCACATTAACATCTGCTAACCTTGTGTATGTGACCAATAAAATTGTATTTGATTTGGACTGTAACCAGGTTTCCAGCCAACCGTTTTACGCAAGTAAAGCTCATAATGGATCAAAAATGTCATGATAGGAAGCAGAACATTTTTCGGTAAACTTTCCAAATGCAGATAAAACAAAATATGCCAGACAAGGTGAGATTTTTTTGTGTCAGTACAATTAATTTTGCGAGAAATGTCGGTGGAAATGCTTTTATGTGCAATTTATACACTGCTCAAAAAAATAAAGGGAACACTTAAACAACACAATGTAACTCCAAGTCAATCACGCTTCTGTGAAATCAAACTGTCCACTTAGGAAGCAACACTGATTGACAATAAATTTCACATGCTGTTGTGCAAATGGAATAGACAACATGTGGAAAATATAGTCAATTAGCAAGACACCCCCAATAAAGGAGTGGTTCTGCAGGTGGGGACCACAGACCACTTCTCAGTTCCTATGCTTCCTGACTGATGTTTTGGTCACTTTTGAATGCTGGCGGTGCTTTCAATCTAGTGGTAGCATGAGACGGAGTCTACAACCCACACAAGTGGCTCAGGTAGTGCAGCTCATCCAGGATGGCACATCAATCCGAGCTGTGGCAAGAAGGTTTGCTGTGTCTGTCAGTGTAGTGTCCAGAGCATGGAGGCGCTACCAGGAGACAGGCCAGTACATCAGGAGACGTGGAGGAGGCCGTAGGAGGGCAACAACCCAGCAGCAGGACCGCTACCTCCGCCTTTGTGCAAGGAGAAGCACTGCCAGAGCCCTGCAAAATGACATCCAGCAGGCCACAAATGTGCATGTGTCTGCTCAAACGGTCAGAAACAGACTCCATGAGGGTGGTATGAGGGCCCGATGTCCACAGGTGGGGGTTGTGCTTACAGCCCAACACCGTGCAGGATCTTTGGCATTTGCCAGAAAACACCAAGATTGGCAAATTCGCCACTGGCGCCCTGTGCTCTTCACAGATGAAAGCAGGTTCACACTGAGCACATGTGACAGACGTGACAGAGTCTGGAGACGCCGTGGAGAACGTTCTGCTGCCTGCAACATCCTCCAGCATGACCGGTTTGGCGGTGGTTCAGTCATGGTGTGGGGTGGCATTTCTTTGGGGGACCGCACAGCCCTCCATGTGCTCGCCAGAGGTAGCCTGACTGCCATTAGGTACCGAGATGAGATCCTCAGACCCCTTGTGAGACCATATGCTGGTGCGGTTGGCCCTGGGTTCCTCCTAATGCAAGACAATGCTAGACCTCATGTGGCTGGAGTGTGTCAGCAGTTCCTGCAAGAGGAAGGCGTTGATGCTATGGACTGGCCCGCCCGTTCCCCAGACCTGAATCCAATTGAGCACATCTGGGACATCATGTCTCGCTCCATCCACCAACGCCACGTTGCACCACAGACTGTCCAGGAGTTGGCGGATGCTTTAGTCCAGGTCTGGGAGCAGATCCCTCAGGAGACCATCCGCCACCTCATCAGGAGCATGCCCAGGCGTTGTAGGGAGGTCATACAGGCACATGGAGGCCACACACACTACTGAGCCTCATTTTGACTTGTTTTAAGGACATTACATCAAAGTTGGATCAGCCTGTAGTGTGGTTTTCCACTTTAATTTTGAGTGTGACTCCAAATCCAGACCTCCATGGGTTGATAAATTGGATTTCCATTGATTATTTTAGTGTGATTTTGTTGTCAGCACATTCAACTATGTAAAGAAAAAAGTATTTAATAAGATTATTTCTTTCATTCAGATCTAGGATGTGTTGTTTAAGTGTTCCCTTTATTTTTTTGAGCAGTATATAATAACCATCATATCGAAGTAAACCTGGAGTCAGATAAGAACAAATTCTTATTTACAATGATGGCCTACCAAAAGTCAAAGGCCTCCTGCGGGGATGGAGGCTGGGATTAAAAATTAAAATATAGGACAAAACACACATCACAACACCACAACACTACATAAAGAGAGACCTAAGACAACAACATAGCATGGTAGCAACACCACATGACAACAACATGGTAGAAACACAGCATGGCAGCAGCACAACATGGTAGCAGCACAAAACATACATGGTACAAACATTATTGGGTTAAGACAACAGCACAAAGGACAAGAAGGTAGAGACAACAATACATCCCACTTAGCAGCAACAACTGTCAGAAAGAGTGTCCATGATTGAATCTTTGAATGAAGAGATGTTTTTTGTAGCTCGTTCCAGTCGCTAGCTGCAGCGAACTGAAAAGAGGAGCAACCCAGGGATGTGTGTGCTTTGGGGACCTTTAACAGAATGTGACTGGCAGAACGGGTGTTGTATGTGGAGGATGAAAAGTAACAAATATGGGGGGAGTGAGGCATAAGAGGTTTATATAAATAAGCATCAACCAGTGGGTCTTGCGACGGGTATACAGAGATGATCAGTTTATAGAGGAGTATAGAGTGCAGTAATGTCTGCTATAAGGAGCGTTGATGGCAAATCTGATGGCAGAATGGTAAAGCACATCTAGCCGCTCGATTGCACCCTTACCTGCCGATCTATAAATTAAGTCTCCGTAATCTAGCATGGGTAGGATGGTCATCTGAATCAAGGTTAGTTTGGCAGCTGGGGTGAAAGAGGAGCGATTACGATAGAGGAAACCAAGTCTAGATTTAACCTAAGCCTGCCGCTTTGATATGTGCTGAGAGAAGGAAAGTGTACCGTCTAGGTGACTACCTCAAGCTCTAAACCCTCAGAGGTAGTAATCACACCTGTGGGGAGAGGGTCATTCTTCTTACCAAACCACATGTCCTTTGTTTTCGATGTGTTCAGAACAAGGTTAAGGGCAGAGAAAACTTGTTGGACACTAAGAAAGCTTTGTTATAGTGTTTAATATATAATCTGTGGAGGGGCTAGCTGAGTATAAGACTGTATCATCTGTACATAAATGGGTGAGAGAGAGTCCTACTGCCTGAGCTATGTTGTTGATGTAAAATGAGATCGAGCCTTGGGGTACTCCCTTGGTGGCAGGCAGTGGCTGAGACAGCAGATGTTCTGACTTTATACACTGCACTCTTTCAGAGAGGTTGTTAGCAAACCATGCCAAAGACCCCTCAGAGACACCAATACTCCTTAGCCGGCCCATAAGAATGGAATGGTCTACCGTATCAAATGTTTTGGCCAAGTCAATAAAAATAGTAGCACAACATTGCTTAGAATCAAGGGCAATGGTGACATTTCAAATCAAATTTTGTCACATGCACCGAATACAACAGGTGTAGACCTTACAGTGAAATGCTTACCTACAAGCCCTAACCAACAATGCAGTTCAAAGAATAAAAAAATAAAAAAATACCTTAAAAAAAAAAAAAAAGAAATAAAAGTAATTAAAGAGCAGCAGCAAAATAACAATAGCGAGGCGATATACAGGGGGAACCGGTACAGAGTCAATGTGCGGGGACACCGGTTAGTCATGGTAATTGAGGTAATATGTACATGTAGGTAGAGTTATTAAAGTGACTATGCGTAGATAATAACATAGTAGCAGCAGTGTTAAAGAGGATGGGGTGCAATGCAAATACAGTGGGGGAAAAAAGTATTTGATCCCCTGCTGATTTTGTACGTTTGCCCACTGACAAAGAAAGAATCAGTCTATAATTTTAATGGTAGGTTTATTTGAACAGTGAGACAGAATAACAACAAAAATATCCAGAAAAACGCATGTCAAAAATGTTGTAAATTGATTTGCATTTTAATGAGGGAAATAAGAAATTGACCCCCTCTCAATCAGAAAGATTTCTGGCTCCCAGGTGTCTTTTATACAGGTAACGAGCTGAGATTATGAGCACACTCTTAAAGGGAGTGCTCCTAACCGCAGCTTGTTACCTGTAAAAAAGACACCTGTCCACAGAAGCAATCAATCAATCAGATTCCAAACTCTCCACCATGGCCAAGACCAAAGAGCTCTCCAAGGATGTCAGTGACAAGGTTGTAGACCTACACAAGGCTGGAATGGGCTACAAGACCATCGCCAAGCAGCTTGGTGAGAAGTGACAACATTTGATGCGATGATTCGCAAATGGAAGAAACACAAAAAAACTGTCAATATCCCTCAGCCTGGGGCTCCATGCAAGATCTCACCCCGTGGAGTTGCAATGATCATGAGAACGGTGAGGAATCAGCCCAGAACTACACGGGAGGATCTTGTCAATGATCTCAAGGCAGCTGGGACCATAGTCACCAAGAAAACAATTGGTAACACACTACGCCATGAAGGACTGAAATCCTGCAGCGCCCGCAAGGTCCCCCTGCTCAAGAATACATATACATGCCCATCTGAAGTTTGCCAATGAACATCTGAATGACTCAGAGGACAACTGGTGAAAGTGTTGTGGTCAGATGAGACCAAAATGGAGCTCTTTGGCATCAACTCAACTCGCCGTGTTTGGAGGAGGAGGAATGCTGCCTATGACCCCAAGAACACCATCCCCACCGTCAAACATGGAGGTGGAAACATTATGCTTTGGGGGTGTTTTTCTGCTAAGGGGACAGGACAACTTCACCGCATCAAAGGGATGATGGACGGGGCCATGTACCGTCAAATCTTGGGTGAGAACCTAGTTCCCTCAGCTAGGGCATTGAAAATTGGCCATGGATGGGTATTCCAGTATGACAATGACCCAAAACACACGGCCAAGGCAACAAAGGAGTGGCTCAGGAAGAAGCACATTAAGGTCCTAGAGTGGCCTAGCCAGTCTCCAGACCTTAATCCCATAGAAAATCTGTGGAGGGGGCTGAAAGTTCGAGTTGCCAAATGTCAGCCTCGAAACCATAATGACTTGGAGAAGATCTGCAAAGAGGAGTGGGACAAAATCCCTCCTGAGATGTGTGCAAACCTGATGGCCAACTACAAGAAACGTCTGACCTCTGTGATTGCCAACAAGGGTTTTGCCACCAAGCACTAAGTCATGTTTTGCAGATGGGTCAAATACTTATTTCCCTCATTAAAATGCGAATCATTTTATAATATTTTTGACATGCGTTTTTCTGGATTTTTTGGTTGTTATTCTGTCTCTCACTGTTCAAATAAACCTACAATTAAAATTATAGACTGATAATTTCTTTGTAAGTGGGCAAACGTACAAAATCAGCAGGGAATCATACATTTTTCCCCCACTGTAGTCTGGGTAGGCATTTGACTAGATGTTCAGGAGTCTTATGGCTTGGGGGTAGAAGCAGTTGAGAAGCCTCTTGGACATAGACTTGGCGCTCTGGTACCGCTTGCCATGCAGTAGCAGAGAGAACAGTCTATGACTAGGGTGGCTGGAGTCTTTGACAATTTTTAGGGCCTTCCTCTGACACCGCCTGGTATAGAGGTCCTGGATGGCAGGAAGCTTGGCCCCAGTGATGTACTGGGCCGTATACACTACCCTCTGTAGTGGCTTGCGGTCGGAGGCCGAGCAGTTGCCATACCAGGCAGTGATGCAACCAGTCAGGATGCTCTCGATGGTGCAGCTGTAGAACCTTTTGAGGATCTGAGGACCCATGCCAAATCTTTTCAGTCTCCTGAGGGGGAATAGGTTTTGTCGTGCCCTCTTCACAACTGTCTTGGTGTGCTTGGAATATATTAGTTTGTTGGTGATGTGGACACCAAGGAACTTGAAGCTCTCAACCTGCTCCACTACAGTCCCGTCGATGAGAATGGGGGAGTACTCAGTCCTCCTTTTCCTGTAGTCCACAATCATCTCCTTTGTCTTGATCACATTTAGGGAGAGGTTGTTGTCCTGGCCAGGTCTCTGACCTCCTCCCTATAGGCTGTCTCGTTGTTGTCGGTGATCAGGCCTACCACTGTTGTGTCATCGGCAAACTTAATGATGGTGTTGGAGTCGTGCCTGGCCGTGCAGTCATGAGTGAACAGGGAGTACAGGAGGGGACTGAGCACGCACCCCTGAAGGGCCCCCATGTTGAGGATCACTGTGGCGGATGTGTTGTTACTTACCCTTACCACCTGGAGATGGCACGTCAGGAAGTCCAGGATCCAGTGTTCCTTTTATCCAGGTGTGAAAGGGCAGTGTGGAGTGCAATAGAGATTGCATCATCTGTAGATCTGTTGGGGCGGTATGCAAATTGGAGTGGGTCTAGGGTTTCTGGGATAATGGTGTTGATGTGAGACATGACCAGCCTTTCAAAGCACTTCATGGTTACAGACGTGAGTGCTACGGGTCAGTAGTCATTTAGGCAGGTTACCTTAGTGTTCTTGGCACAAGGACTATGGTGGTTTGCTTGAAACATGTTGGTATTACAGATTCAGACTGGGAGAGGTTTAAAATATCAGTGAAGACAATTGCCAGTTGGTCAGCACATGCAGAGTACACGTCCTGGTAATCCGTTTGGCCCTGTGGCCTTGTGAATGTTGACCTGTTTAAAAGGTTTTACTCACATCGGCTGTGGAGAGAGTGATCACACAGTCATCTGGAACAGCTGATGCTCTCATGCATGTTTCAGTGTTACTTGCCTCGAAGTGAGCATAGAAGTAATTTAGCTCGTCTGGTAGGCTCGTGTCACTGGGCAGTTCTCATCTGTGCTTCCCTTTGTAGTCTGTAATAGTTTGCAAGCCCTCCCACATCCGACGAGCATCGGTACTGGTCTAGTACGATACAATCTTAGTCCTGTATTGAGTCTTTGCCTGTTTGATGGTTCGTCGGAGAGCATAGCGGGATTTCTTATAAGCTTCCGGGTTAGAGTCCCACTCCTTGAAAGCGGCAGCTCTACCCTTTAACTCAGTGCGAATGTTGCCTGTAATCCATGGCTTCTGGTTGGGGTATGTACATACAGTTACTGTGGGGACGACGTCATTTATGGACTTATTGATGAAGCCAGTGACTGATGTGGTGTACTGGAACATATTCCAGTCTGTGCTAGCAAAACAGTCCTGTAGCTTATCATCTGCTTCATCTGACCACTTTTTTTATTGACCGAGTCATTGATGCTTCCTGCTTTCATTTTAGCTTGTAAGCAGGAATCAGAAGGATAGAATTATGGTCAGATTTGCCAAATGGAGAGCTTTGTATGTCTCTTTGTGTGGAGTAAAGGTGGTCTAGAGTTGTTCTCCCTCTGGTTGCACATTTAACATGCTAGTGGAAATTTAGTGAAACGGATTTAAGTTTCCCTGCACTAAAGTCCCCGGCCACTAGGAGTGCTGCCTCTAGATGATCGTTTTCCTGTTTGCTTATGGCGGTATACAGCACATTGAGTGTTGTCTTGGTGTCAGCATCGGTCTGTGGTGGTATGTAGACAGCTACGAAAAATACAGATGAAAACTGTCTTGGTAGATATCAGCTTATCATGAGATACTCTACCTCAGGCGAGCAAACCTCGAGACTTTCTTAGACATCGTGCACCAACTGTTGTTTACAAATATACATAGACTGCCACCCCTTGTCTTACCAGAGGCTGCTGTTCTATCCTGCCGATACAGTGTAAAACCCACCAGCTGTATGTATGTTCATGTCGTCGTTCAGCCACAACTCGGTGAAACATAAGAGATTCATTTTTAATGTGTCGTTGGTAGTTTAATCTTGCTCGTAGGTCATCGGTTTTATTTTCCAATGATTGCCAATAGAACGGATGGCAGTGGGGTTTTACTCGCTCGCTTACGAATTCTCAGAATGACGGGGATTTGGGCCTGTTCCCTGGAAAGCAGTATATCCTTCACTTCAAACTCATTAAAGGAAAAAGCTTCTACCAGTTCGTGGTGAGTAATTGCTGTTCTGTTGTCCAGAAGTTATTTTCTGTCATAAGAGATGGTAGCATCAACATTATGTACAAAATAAGTAAAAAAAATAAAATAAAAGTTACAAACAACGCAAAGAAACGAACAAAATAACACATTTGGTTTGGAGCACAGATCCAGATGTTTTTTGGGGGTCAAGTTTAAGGAGCCCCTTTAGCACCTCAGACTCAGTGACTGCCTGCAGGGGCAAAAGAGGGCGGAGCATGGGGGCTAATCACATTAGAAGGCGTGGGAGATGAGGAAATGTTGGACGGGCAATGAGGCATGGCTGAGTTAAATAGGAATCCTGACTTAATGAACCGGTGATTAAAGAGCTCAGCCATGTGCTTCTTGTCAATAACAACCACATCATCAACATTAAGGGACATGGGCAGCTGTGAGGAGGGGTTGGACACACAAAGAGAGAACTGCTCCAAAAAGTAACTAACTTTGGCCTCCCGGATAGCCTGAGTGCACTTATTTCTGACTTGCCTGAATGAGAGCCAGTCAGCCTGAGTATGCGTGTGTGGAGCCTTTCGCCAAATGTAATTCTTGAGGTTGAGTAACTCTGCCAGATCATGGTCGAACTAGGGGCTGAACCGGTTTTTAATTATAATTTTCTTTATGGGGCCGTGTTTGCAGTGGCGACCCAGCATTCAGGGCCTGTTTTGAGCCCCACATTTTTAGCAAAAAATACATAAATATATGCCGTGATTGGCTCAGTGTTCTGTCACTCATGGGGAAGTTAAGTCACTGCCAAGTGTAAGAGGAGACATTGAAAATTCTAGCCCTTCGGCTGCTGCCATAGAAGTGTCCATCCAAGTAGGCTCAAGGTCATTGGCCACAGATAAAATGACGTCAAATCACGTTATATGTACAGTAGCTCTGATTGGACTGATCATGTCAACATCATACTTTCACAATCGTAGCTAGCAGTCATCATCAGGAATCAAGTCGACAATCTACTGGCAAATCCTTTTTATCCTTGTCATATGAAGAGAAATAATTGAGAAATTATAGATAAAACATATCGGTGCTCATCGGCCGTTGGACATAAGCATTACACAACAAGTTGGAAATCGCAAATTCAACGAGTGGTTTGGAAGGAATCAGTGACAGTGGCTGTGTCATCCAAAATCTGGGATTAAGGACCTCTTTTCCAAGTTTAAAATGATAAACATTCAACATTGGCCATGCTGTCAATTGAAGCATGATTTGTGCTGCGCTCAAAACAACTGTTAACTCAGAGGACCGCCACGCCACCTTCCTGTTCAAGTGAGCCGAGCACGTGGGTCCAAAAATGTATTGTATGCTGCTTCATAAATTATCTAATATGCCAGGGAGATATGTATACTGTAGCTAAGAAAGTAATACTAATTGTATGTTGTGTAGCATGTGCCTCAGCCTAGTAATTTGGTCTATTTACCCCATTTAATTTCGCCTAATGTTCTGACTGTTCTACTGTAGCCTATAACCTGTTTTTGAGAAATGTAATAATCAAATATTGTAAGAGCTTTCATCGTCTGCTTATATGCCCCATTTATTTATCCTACGGTTCTAATTTGGTGTAAGAACGGCCCATGTTCTGAATTCTGTCGCTGTACATTTCAAAAGTGCTAAACAAATAGTTATATTGACTAACCTTACGTCCGTCCTAGCTCACTCATTGTCTTAATCGAAATTACGGATTGCCTCTTATCCGCTTGTCGTCCCCTTATGCCGTAGTTTGTACATCTCAATTGACATTAGAAACCAAATTTGTTTAATGAACTGTTTCGCTGTCGGACAAGGCTCTTCTGATAGCCAGGTGTAGCAGTGGTAAGATGTTGGGACAGCTTTATGTAGGCCCTAACAGTTTGTGGGTACCGTTTGTCACCGTTATATTGCAATTCATGTATTGTTTAGTGTTGTGGCTTTGCTGGCACACATTCCACTATTTATTTGTTTTGCTCCACCAAGATGTACATGCTAAAATCACCACTCCATGTTTGTGAACAATACCACTGAAAATATCAAAAAGAAGGTCCAAGCGTCTTCGACGCGGATTCTATACCAATTTACAGAGGCCATGTCATAAAGGAAGGCTTGCTCGTTAAAGTTTTTTAGCAAGAGTATGACAAATCAGGGCAGGTTGTTTCACTGAGCAGCCATTACGAACACAGGCTGTAAAACAGTGAATACTAAGGTCATTACAGAAAACACCAGAATGATACCCATCAGGATTATTTGTGGGATAACATCAAGGAGAGTAGCCTTTTCTGGGTGGTTGGTAATAATCTGAGAAAGATTTAGGGAGTCCCATTGCTTTAGGACTTGGTCAGGTGGTTTAAGCATGTCCCAGTTTAGGTCACCTAGCAGGACAAATTCAGACTTGGGTGTAAAGGGCCAGGAGAGAGCTTAGGGCAGGTAGGGTAATGCGTAAAACCACCAAATCAAATTGTTTGGGGACAGACTTGGAGGAGACAACTGAGCACGGAAGGTGTTCCTTGGTAAAGATTGCCAACGCCACCTTTGGAAGATCTGTCTTGCTGAAAAGGGTTATAATCAGAAAGGTTAACATCAATGTTCAAAACACTCTTTCTTAACCACGTCTCAGTAATGACCAACACATCTGGATTGGTTCTGTGAACCCACACTTTCAATTGATCGATTTTAGGTAACAAGCTTCTTGTGTTAATGTGCAGAAATCCCAGGATTTTACGAGAGCAGAAATCAGTGAAACTAATATCAGAGCACAAGTCAAAATTGGGGTTAGCAACAGTCGATGGGCCATGGTGTACATGCATTTTTCCAGATATCATCAGCAGTAATACAATCAGGGCACGGCAGAGGACAGTGAACTCTGCAGTGTTGATTTATGACATTTGAATGTTTATCAGATGGCAAGAAGATCATATTGTACAGCAATTTCATCAGGTAACGTGAATACAAATTCGGCAAGAGGTGGTTGGAATAGGATGGGAGGCCAAGAGACTGTGTAACCAATAGAGAGTCAGATTCCCGAGTGTGGGAACAAACAGTCTGTCCCACGGTTGGGTAAACAAGCAAGAAAAGTTGTGTGGTCCTCCCACTACGACTTGGGAAAGCATGCAGTTTATTAGGCAACAGATGCCATAAGTTATGAACTTCATGAGGTGGTGAAAGTGCAATGTGATGAGCTTGATGCTCCTTTCCAATAAATATTGAGGGTCTTATTCTGGTGACATGATTATTCTGGCTGCCGTTTGACAAAAAAATAAAATAATTGTCCATAATAATCTCTTAATGTAGGCTATATACGTGCACTCTAGCCAACATGTACCATACTGGAGTGAGCCCACCTGCCAATACCGGAGTGAACGCACTCTATAATGCATATTTTTTTGTGAGAAAACCATCAATAGAGTTGAAAATGCGATGGAAACCCATTTAACTTGTATTTCTTTATTCGGTACATGGGAATTTAAACGCAAAAGGTACTTTTATGTGCATCATGCACAGCCTTTTATCTGCAACAAGTCAATTTGATGGAAACACATCTCTGATGGGAAAATGAGCATATTGTTTATATGCTGATTTTATAATATTTGCATGTAAATCTGTGACCAATTGGATGGAACCCTAGCTATTGTCCTTTTTTCTTCAGTGGATCGACGTTAACTTTTTATTCCCAAAAGCATTTGTCAATTGCTGTGTATTTGGCGAGCTACAGTTACCCCCTAAACAATAGGCTTAGGATAAACAATAACGTCAGAAACAAATCATGAAAATAAATGTAGCCTATAGATATGAATTGCACAAGAATGATACATTTATAGATTTTTAATGCATTGTTTTGTCTGTATTCAACCCACCTACCCGCCACCCACCCGCCCTTCACCCACACAATATTTCATGACCTTAAGCCCGCACGCCCCGTGGATATAACCACAGGGACGGCGGATTATGAGTCAACCCGCGTATCACTACAACAGTGGACTAATGAAACAAACACCAAAAGATAGTTTGAGTAATATTTTCCTTTAAGGCGATGGTTTAAAAATAACTATTCCTCATGTAATTGACTACAGTATGTTTAGACAGGAAAAGAGTGACACAGCAATATGTAAACTGTGTTCATGATTGGACTGACTGTATGTCCTAGAAGAGATCTTTTGTCTTACAGCTCACAGCAAACTCTTCAGGCCCCATTCACACTCAGGTTGTGCAAACAATGTACAAATCATTTGACACAATTGTCATGTCTTTGGCTATGCCGGATTAGGTGATATGACATGCTATTCTATAAAATAATTTCTCTGTAATTAATATTACTGTATTAATATTACCTGATTAATCAGGTAGATAATTAACTAGAAAGTCGGGGCACCACGAAGAATGTTTATAGAGCTGTTATCTTCCGAATAAACTCTTAAAGACCTAGTAATATTTTACATCAATAGCAGTCAATATTAATCGTCACTTTATTTCAGTCTCATCTGAACATCGTAGAATTCTTGGTTATCTTCACGAACCCTGGCTAACAAGTTGAATCAGCAATACAACATTTGGTTTAATTATTTATTTACTAAATACCTAACTAATCACAGAATTACATATACACAGAATACAAATTATGTCATACAGAAAACGTCCCTGGTGAACGGAACCTGGTTACACAAAGGCAAGGGGGTTGGGTTTGAGTGAAAGAGCGGGAAGACTAAGGAACAAAGGGAGAAGCTATGCTATCGTAAATACAGTATCTTATGCATTCTAAATTACCGCCCATTTGGAAAAGGATGCAATAAATATTTACTCTTAGCTGCGCCTCAATAGGTTGGTTGTAGATGGAAGGCCGTGTCGCCCAACAGAGATCTTCCTGTCCTCGGAACAATGTCTCTGGTGGTAAACTGGATACGTTGTAGTATCGTCGTTGTGTGTTAGACTGGATCCGTCGTCCGTCCTTTCCTAGCCCACATTTACAGCGGCTGCTGCTAACTCAACGGCTAGGAGGTATCACTTCTGTAGTGAATAAGAGTTCAAAGTTCATAGCATTCGCAACCAAAGCTCACGCTGAGGTTGGCTTAGTTCTGTAGTTGACATATTAGTCCTTTTAACGTGGAACCGTCGTCCTCACGTCCTTGGAACAGCTTATTATCTGAATCCTTCTGACATCGGACCGTCGCCCTAATGAACCCGGAACAGCTTATTATCTGAGTCCTTTTAACGTGAGGCTGCAGGCCTCGCGTACTCAGAACAGAAAGTTATATTTTCATAAAGGGCTTATATAGTGGAGGGAGAGAAGGGTGTGTTTCATAGTTTATAACCAATGTCTCTTCACAGGGGCGGGCCACTGATTGAGCAGAGCTCGAACCTTATGAAAACCCAATTCTCTCATTTGGAAGCTAAGATTACATTTCATCTTTTCACAAATAGTTTCATATTTAAACATTTAAATTGCACAACAATTCCATGTGAATCTGATAACTAGAATGTGTAGACTTTCCCAGATACCGTTTATGTCATCCTATCATTAATAAGAATGTCTCAGACAACAACCGAACTGACATCATATTCATTAAGTACCAACGCATATTTTCAACTGGTTGGATTACCGAAATATGGTTCCTTTCCCCCCACCTTTTGATGTTCCCCGACTCTCTATGTTTAACAAAGGCTTTTCAAGAGTCCTTCAGTAGAGTCAAGAGATGAAAGGGAGAAAGGTATTTATGGGGGGTTATAAACCTTACCCACAGGCCAAAGTCTTGACACAATGGTTGTGATACAATGTCTCCACGAAGTTTGTGTAATCATTTCTGTTTGTAAAAACTTTCCGTTGTACTACTTGAGTGTGTACGAGCCAAATCAGTAGTTCATTCTACACTGAACAAAAATCTAAACAAAACATGTAAAAGTGTTGGTCCCATGTTTCATGAGCTGAAATAAAAGATCCCAGAAATTGTCCATACGCACAAAAAGCTAATTTCTCTAAAATTTTGTGCACAAATTTGTTTATGTCCTGTTAGTGAGCATTTCTACTTTGCAAAATAATCCATCCACCTAATAGGTGTGCCATGTCAAGAAGCTGATTAAACAGCATGATCATTACACAGGTGCACCTTGTGCTGGGGACAACAAAAGGCCATTCTAAAATGTGCAGTTTTGTCACAACACAATGCCACAGATGTCTCAAGTTGAGGGGAGCGTGCAATTGGCATGCTGATCGCAGGAATGTCCACCAGACCTGTTGCCAGATTATTCAATGTTCCTTTCTCTACCATAAGCCACCTCCAACATTGTTTTAGAGAATTTGGCAGTATGTCCAACCGGCCTCACAACCGCAGACCACGTGTATGGCGTTGTGTGTGTGGGCGAGCGGTTTGCTGGCCAATGTTGTGAACAGAGTGCCCCATGGGGGCGATGGGGTTATGGTATGGGCAGGCATGAGCTACAGACAGCAAACAAAATTGAATTATATCGATGGCAATTTGAATGCAGAGATACCATGATGAGTTCCTGAGGCCCATTGTCGTGCCATTCATCCAACGCCATCACCTCATGTTCCAGCATGACAATGCATGGCCCCATGTCGCAAGGATCTGTACACAATTCCTGGAAGCTGAAAATGTTCCAGTTTTTTCATGGCCTGCATTCTCACCAGACATGTCACCCATTGAGCATGTTTGGGATGCTCTGGATCGACGTGTACGCCAGTGTTCCAGTTCCCTCCAATATCCAGCAACTTCGCACAGCCATTTAAGGAGTGTGACAACATTCCACAGCCCAAACTCAACAAAAAAAAAAGGTAGGGGCGTTGTTTAGAAAACCAGTCAGTATCTGGTGTGACCACTATTTGCCTCTACGCGCTGCATGAGGGAAATAGTGGTCACACCAGATACTGACTGGTTTTCTAAACCACGCCCCAACTTAAGGAATCTGTGAGCAACAGATGCATACAGTGTCTGTATTCCCAGTCATGTGAAATCCATAAATTAGGGCCCAATGAATTTATTTAAATTGACTGATTTCCTTATATGAACTATAATTCAGTAAAATCTTGGCGTTTTATATTTTTGTTCAGTTTAAGATGCCAACAAATAATTTGGCTATGACACTGATTTCAGGTGTTTCCTCAAAACATTCTCTTTCACGCACAAAAAACATTTACACTGGCAGCCCCACAAAAGTTTTTATTTGTTATTAGTTGTTGGGGGGGGGGGGGGGGGGGGGGGATTTACAGGTACAATATTCATATCAATTCATATATTCAGTTCATACTATCCCTTCAATATTCTCCATATTCCTATTGTACCGGTGGGCTGCCACTCAAAAGTAAGAAATGCATGATCCCATTGATCCCATTAGAGGAGTTAGTAGTAATAAAAAGAGCAGGTGGGGGTTTCCCTACCCGCACCACCTGTCCCCTAAGTCCCCCTTTCCAACCCCCTAAACCACCAAGGTTGCCATTACAACTAGTAATGGAAACTCCCCTCACCTGGTCTAGGTCTTACACAAGTTGAAAGAAAATAACAAAAACCAGCAGACACTCGGCCCTGCATGGAATGAGTTTGACACCCCTGGGATAGAGTATCTGTGGCAATTGCGACAGTCACTTTATACATGCGGTAAAGAGATTGATGAAAAGCAGACCGTAGCTAATAGAAGGAAACCATCATTGGCGTCCATTCAAAAAAGCTTATCTAACAAAGTGTATACTCGTCAAATATGTCATGATTCCTATGTTCTAACAGGCCAACAATGTGCTTACTAAAATATATATTTTTTATATCCGACAGTTTTCAGTGATAGTATATGAAGCCGTTTAAGTGTAATGCAGTTGATTGGTGACGATGACATGAACATACATTAGGGCTGACATCAATACAATCATTATACTCTGATTTTTACCTCAACATAGTTATTAAATACACATATAAACAATAGACTAAATGTAGGATCATTTTGATGGCTGGCAATGAGGGGATTCTGGATCTATCCCCACAGGGGGGACACGTGCGTGGCATTTATTGTTTTGGTCGCATTCTATTGACGTCTTTACCACATGTATAGTGACGAGGGCGGGCTTTGAGAATATGCGTTTGCAACTCAACAACATACAGTCCTCACCACACAGTTGGGCAGTGAAGCTACATTTTTTTTTGGGGGGGGGGGGGGGGGGGGGGCGGGCTCTGTACTCAGTGTTTTGGATTTGAGATCAAATGTTTTCTATAAGGATATTTTCATACATATCTGTTTTACCATTGAGACAAAAGCATGTTATGTATCTAGTCCGCCACACTCAATGACTACATCAAGCTTGTGACTACAAACTTGTTGGATGCATTTGCAGTTTGTTTTGGGTCATGTCTTGCCCAATAGTAACTGAATGATGTCAGGTGTCATTTTGGAGTCACCTTTTTGGAAGTGAAAATAAGGATTTGTTTTAAAATCTTACATTAATTTGGATGTTGTCAGGATCATAAAAAAAATCATGAATGAATGATGAATAATCACAAAGTTAGAGACACAAAGATGATATTCCTCTGAGGAGCCCCCACTGGTGTAAGTGGAGGACCACCTCCTCAGTGAATTTCATAAAAATGTAAATAGTGAAACATTTAAAAAGTTATACTTTTTAGATAAAACTATCCTAAATAATTGTTTAAAACATACTGTTTTGCAATGAAGGTCTTCAGCAGCACTCCGTAGGGTAGCACAATGGTGTAGCCAGAGGATAGCAAGTTTCCATCCTCCTCTGGGTACATTAACTTCAATAGAAAACTTAGGAGGCTCGTGGTTCTCACCCCCTTCCATAGACTTACACAGTAATTGTGACAACTTGCGGAGGACATCCTCTATCAGAGCAGGAACTAACATGTTGCCCATCCAATCAAAGGATCAGAGAATTAATCTAGTACTGAAAGCACAAGCTACAGCTAGCTAAGACTGCGGTGCATAAAATGTTCAGTAGTTGACTCAAAGAAAGACAATAGTTGAACAGTTTTAAACAAATGAATTTCTTCAAAAATGAAGGAGAAGCAAGAGATATCTATATTTCGTATTTTTTCACTTTCACTTACCTAGCGAATGCAGCTAGCTAGTTTAGCCTACTCAAAGACAGAGAGGGATGCTATGTTAGCTAGTTGGCTAGCCAACACCGGAACTCTTCCAAGTCATGGTAAGCTTTTGGTTTTATGAATTTATTGCCACCGGGGCCCACCAGTGTAAATGCAAAAATTCTTGCTGACTACACTGTACTGCATAATTGTAGTGGGTGATACACTGTGATAACGAATTTTCGGAAATCATGGCAGCATCAGCATGGATTTGGACGTTTTCAGAAACATCTTCTCAGCTCATTTAGAAATAAAATGACACCATTCAGTTAATATTGGGCAAGACATGTCCCACAATAAAACAAATTGCAAATGCAGCGAATTAGTTTGTAAAGTTACAAGCTTGATGAAGTCATTGAATCCAAGTGATAAGGGCCCAAATACTAACATTTAGACGACACTATAAGTGAATTTGCCCAAATACTTATTCAAATGGGGGTACTTAACATATAGTGCTGTTATACTTATCTGTTTTACCATTTAGACATGAAAACACCCTCAAATAAACTAACATTCTGTAATATCGATCTTTTGATCTCAAATCCAAAATGCTGGAGTAGAGCCAAAATGAACATTTTAATTTCACTGTCCAAATACAGTGTATTCAGAAAGTATTCAGACCCCTTCCTTTTTTCCAGTTTGTTATTTTACAACCTTATTCTAAAATTATTATTTTTTTATTCCCCTCAATCTACACACAATATCCCATAATGACAGCGAAAACACGTTTTTAGAAGTGTTTGCACATTTATTAAAAACTGAAATACCTTATTTACATAAGTATTCCGACCCTTTGCTATGAGACTCGAAATTGAGCTCAGGGGCATCCTATTTCCATTGATCATCCTTGAGATGGTTCTACAACTTGATTGGAGTCCACCTGTGGTAAATTCAATTGACAATTGAGAATAATGGGAGAAACTCTCCAAATACAGGTCTGCCAAGCTTGTAGCGTCATACCCAAGAAGACTCTAGGCTGTAATTGCTGCTAAAGGTTCTTCAACAAAGTACTGAGTAAAGGGTCTGAATACTTATGTAAAATGTAATATTTAAGTTTTTTATATTTTATACATTTGCAAACATTTGTAAAAACCTGTTTTTGCTTTGTCGTTATGGGGTATTGTGTGTAGATGAATGAGGGGGAAAAAAACGATGTAATTAATTTTAGAATAAGGCTGTAACGTAACAAAATGTGGAAAAAGTCAAGGGCTCTGAATACTTTCCGAACGCACTGCACATATGGCGAGGACTGAACACTATAAGAGTAGCTAGGAGACTCAGGGGTATTGGAGCCACCACGATGGAGAGGGCTGAGTATTGCACGTGGGGCACTGAGTGTTGCAAGCAAGACACATAAAGAGGTAGGTATGGTTATGGAGCCACTATTCCTATTGGTCGTTCTACCTTGTTCACTCTTTCAAGTTTCATTGTCACATGCACAGGATACAACAGTATAATGAAATGCTTAACTCTCTCCATCTCTGCCTACAATCTCTTTCTCATATCTGGTAGGTACTACTGTGGTCACAGCAGTCCCAATCCATCAGTTCCTTTCGATGAAACCACAGCTGGATCTCCCTCTGAGCCCCCTCTACTGAATCACTGGCATGGACCACATTTCTATAAAAAACACAAACCTACATTCATTAGTTCGTTGTTAATGGCTTGAAGTCCAGTTTAGTATTTTGCCATTGAAATTATGCTCCCATTTTCAAAACACACTCAATGATAAAGTTCAATGTTTATACATCCTTTCATTTTATTGCCTCAATTCATATTGTCATCCAATTATCATTAAAATATTTGTTGAAAAGGGTATTGTGCCAATTATTGTAACGTGAAACATCTTTCAATTTGAATCTTTGTTGAAAAAGGTTCACCTGCTGATGTGAATGCTGAAGTCCCCTCGAACGGTGCCTGCTTGGGCCTCGACTGGGTTGGTGTCTCCTATCATGATCCGGGATGTCCGGACCACATTATAACCCTCCCACACCTAGACAACAAGAATGAATTTAGTTCTCCATCAGGATTAGGGCAATCCCATTTCAAAATCAGTCAATTCAGCAAGTTAATTTAAAGTCAATCAATTTGGCACTAAATCAATATTTGAACACACTGCCACTGCCATTATCTAATCCCTACACAAGTGGTTTGGTGGTTTTGAATTTAACATAAATTAAGGCAGTGTAGTCTGGGAATCTAAAATGAATTGCTTTATTTAATTATTGTTTCACACTCCAGCCCCATTTATCCTGGGTGATTACTTGCGTCCGGATAGGTGCAGTGAAATGTGTCGTTTTATAGGGTCAGCCATAGTAGTGCAGCGCACCTGGAGCAAATTAGAGTTAAGTCCCTTGCTCAAGTGCACATCTACAGATTGTTCACCTTGTCGGCTCAGGTATTCGAAACCAGCAACCTTTTGGTTACTGGCCCAACGCTCTAACCGCTAGGCTACACTTGTAAGATATCCAGACACATGACTACAGCCCTGACTGCCTCTGGAGGCAGTGGTCAGGAAGATCTGATCACAATGCTTCTTTTAAAATCGCCTACACCCGTCTATAAATGTAGGCAGAATCAGAATGTCAGAAGATCAGGACAAAGGACGTATGTTAGAACCAGGTATAAACGGGGCTTCTCATTTCATTTGGCCATATTTTCACTAAAACCGATTTGGAGGGTCATTACTCAAAACTAATTGAATAATGGTACAGTAGGTAGCCCAGAGGAGTTGGGTAGAGTCTAGGGCTGAGTGATGAAAAACTGAACTGGCAAAAGGAGGGCTGCTGGTCTCAGATCATGGCAACCATCTACTACCGTTGTGCCATTGAGAAAGGGCCTTAACAGCTGATTGTACCAGTTATTTTATAGAAATAACTGTCCAGGAGTCCATCTATTAGAGGACACCCAGACTGATCAGTGAAGTGAGAAAACAGTGTGGACTGATTCAATCCGTATCGCCGAAGTTCAGTGCTATAGCATGCTTGAAATGTAAAAGATTATTTCCAATTGAGCCTTCATTTCCAGCCTTTACCTTTCAATCGCGCTGAACTTCAGAGCTACAGATTGAATCGAGCCGTGAAACGAAGCAATTGAAGTTTAGATTATGAGGCTAGACAGAGGCAGGAACCCTCACCATAACAACTATGGGACCAGAGGTCATGTAGTGCAGGAGACTGGGGTAAAACGGCTTCCTCCTTAACTCATGGTAATGCTGAGAGAGCTGCTCCTCTGGTGCCTGAAAGAAAACCAACATTGCGTTAACCTTTATTTTAAAGTCTGGTATTTACATAGTCATTTATGAATAAACCACATCCATGACAAGTTCCAAATATTGTATCAGAGGACAAGTTGAGGCTACTATCATATTGCTTATTATCATACTACTTATACCTATCCAATCCTTTCAGATGCCTAGGAGGCAGGAGCTTTGGGGTTCATTTGGAATTAGACATTCTCACCTGTAGCATCTTCAGGCCCACCAGTTTGAAGCCTTTCTGTTCAAAGCGTTGCGTGATCTGCCCCACAAGGCGACGCTGGACCCCATCTGGTTTGACTGCAACTAGAGTACGTTCTCTCACACCAAGGATCCCTATACACAGATAGAAGAATCTCTCACACACGTGCTCTATTAAACTTTTAGCAACGCTGTCACGAGAATTTTCAATCCCAATGATGATAACTAACAATTATTTACGCTTTGACCAATCCCCGAGGTTTGTAAGACCCTGGGTTTAAAGATAATTAGGCAAAGACTCAGCTACTGCAAAAGGTTGGTTCTTTATTCATGAGAACGTTCTAAAGTCCAAAATGCAAAGACATGTCATTTTATAACTCTCACCCCCACACACAAACAGTAGATGGGATGCATCTTTCCCCACAGTCCTCATTTATCACTACCAGGCTGGCAGTTCTATCCTCCCGAGATTAGAGGGACCTTGACAGGACTCCCTTTCCTGTCGTAAGTTTCTTAGAGTTCCAACCAGGTCAGGTCATGAATAGTTTAATTGTCCTCTGTATTTTCTTAGTCACACACATTTCTCTCCCATACTTGTCTCGACCAAACCTTATTGGACTTAAGTTTATCACTCTAATTATTCCTTATACATGTTACATAATCTAATAATTACGTTTCAGGGTGAAATTCTTTAGTCATTACCTTAAACATATAAATTCCCTTAAACGCGCATGCCCCGCCCACCTGTAGATTTCTCCATTTCAGCCAGAAATGTCCTGTGTTTTAGTGGTGCAAAATCCACTTGTTACTTAAATCTCACTGGATTGATTGCTTTCATTTTATCCTTGCGACTCTTTCCAACTCTTGCTTGTGCTCTTTCTTTTTCTACGTTATTGTTAGGACCGCAGAAACGTTTGCAGTGACCTATCAAACACACTCTGGTAATGGCTAAAATGGGCTCAATGGACTATAATGGTTGTCCTTTGCACCTGTAGTACATGTTTTCTAGAGCCCACTATAATGACTTCCAAGATTGAAGTATCTGCACCGTAAACGGAGCCCAAATTGACCGTGTCCCTTCTTATACAGTGCATTCGGAAAGTATTCAGACCCCTTGACTTTTCCCACATTTTGTTAGGTTACAGCCTCATTCTAAAATTGATTAAACTGTTTTTTCCCCCTCATCAATCTACACACTACAAAAAGCAGAAATATCACATTTACATAAGTATTCAGACCCTTTACTCAGTACTTTGAAGCACTTTTGGCAGTGATTACAGCCTCAAGTCTTCTTGGGTATGACGCTACAAGCTTGGCACACCTGTATTTGGGGAGTTTCTCCCATTCTTCTCTGCAGATCCTCTCACGCTCTGTCAGGTTGGATGGGGAGCGTCTCTCCAGAGATGTTCGATCGGGTTCAAGTCCGGGCTCTGGCTGGGCCACTGAAGGGCATTTAGAGACACTCTTGCGTTCTTTGCTTTGTGCTTAGGGTCGTTGTCCTGTTGGAAGGTGAATCTTCGCCCCCAGTCTGAGGTCCTGAGCGCTCTGGAGCAGGTTTTCATCAAAGACCTCTACTTTGTGCCGTTCATCTTTCCTTCAATCCTGACTAGTCTCCCAGTCCCTGCCGCTGAAAAAAATCCCCACAGCATGGCGCTGCCACCACCATGCTTCACCGTAGGGATGATGCCAGGTTTCCTCCAGACGTGATGCTTGACATTCAGGCCAAAGAGTTCAATTTTGGTTTCATCAGACCAGATAATATTGTTTCTCATGGTCAGAGTCTTTAGGTGCCTTTTTGAAAACTCCAAGTGGGCTGTCATGTGCCTTTTACTGAAAAGTGGCTTCTGTCTGGCCACTCTACCATAATGGCCTGATTGGTGGTTGTCCTTCTGGAAGTTTCTCCCATCGCCACAGAGGAACTCTAGAGCTCTGTCAGAGTAACCATCAGGTTCTTGGTCACCTCCCTGACCATGGCCCTTCTCCCCCGATTGCTCAGTTTGTCCGGGCGGCCAGCTCTAGGAAGAGTCTTGGTGGTTCCAAACTTCTTCATCATTCTTAAAATGGGAGGCCACTGTGTTCTTGGGGACCTTCAATGCTGCAGAAATGTTTTGGTACCCTTCCCCAGATCTGTTCCTCGACACAATCCTGTCTCTGAGCTCTACGGACAATACCTTCGACCTCATGGCTTGGTTTTTGCTATGAGATGCACTGTCAACTGTGGGACCTTACATAGACATGTCCAATCAATTTGAATTTACCATAGGTGGACTCCAATCAAGTTGTAGAAACATCAAGGACGATCAATGGAAACAGGATGCACCTGAGCTCAATTTCAAGTATCATAGCAAAAGGTCTGAATACTTATGTAAATAAGGTTTCAGTTTATTTTGAATAAAATTGCTAAAAAAAAAAATCTAAAAAACTGTTTTCGCTTTGTCCTTATAAGGTATTGTGTGTAGATTGATGAGGGAAAAAAATATTTCATCAATTTTGGAATAAGGCTGAAACGTAACAAAATGTGTAAAAAGAATACTTAACGAATGCACTGTAGATACCTGGGCATTTGGATCGTTGATAAGTTGTCTTTTAAAACAACATAGGTGAGTTAACTAAGAAGCTGAAAATAAAACTGGATTTCTATAGAAATAGATTGTGCGCCTCGCTTAATAGTAGAAAGCAGATCATTCAGTCATTCCTACCGGTCCTAGACACCATTATTTACTTAATGCAGCTCCCACTTCATTGAAGCCCGTTGGAAGCAATTTAACACTGCGCCCTCCGTGATCAATTTTGCACTCATCATTGCATTCGCTCTCAGAAAGCGGCTGGCCCTTACTGGTTTTTTATAGGTTGGAACATCGCATTCTGTTAATTTACAAAGCGCTTACGCAAAAACTCCCACATTGCCTAACATCCTTACTAACCTATGAAAGCATGATACCATACCCGCTCACAGGGATGGCTAACTCTTGAAATTCCTTATGTCAGTACAGATTTAGGTAAAATGGCTTTTAGTTTCTTCACACCGCACTTATGGAACAAGCTTAAGATTACCCAACAGTTGGGCAGATTGGTGCCTTCGGGCATTTCAGATTGTTGGTGGAGGAACTGTTCAAGGACGGAATGTCTCTGGTGAACACCAGCATCCCTCCTCTCTTTATGTGGGCCAATTTGGTTTATAATATGGTTGGTTTACACCACAATTTCCCGTTGTTGGTTGCAGACTGAGTTAGCTTTTTTCCCCAGGTTGTCCATGGTCTTTATCAGGATGTTTTTTCTTTGTTCAGAGGCTGTTTGGAGCATGGGCTGTGACACATACATATTTTTTTATATAAAAGTAAAAAATGGTTGTTAAAGAGACAATGCAATAAAATGTACCTGGCTTCTTGAATTATAAAATGAGTAACAACTACATAAATATTTAAAATAGCCTATGAGGAGTTTGTTTGAGGACCTAGCCGCTTACACTGTAGCTACTATGCTACTGGTGGGTAAGGGATTACGATAAGAGAAGTGGAGTATGAGATATAGCAGATAGGCCTACCTGCTTTATAGAGCGATTATTGACTTTATAAAACGTAGTAAACAATCTGCTTGGTGACAGTGAATGTGATCGGGAATCGAATGTTACATTGAAGAGAAAAGTGCTTGAATATTTGTGTAGATCTCTCGGTGCAGAGGCCAAATTAGTCCTTAAATTTCTCATTTGAAACGGGTTGTCCATGAAATGAGCTACTCAAAGTGACTATTGTTTGGTTGCCGTTTTCATAGGAGGCCTCGTAAAAAAAACGTGGCCCACTATGGAAATCAAATGCACGTCCAACTAATTAGTTCTGCCGCCGGCCCATCTCCATGAACTCAGTGAACTCTCTGAGAATGCAGAGTGGGTAGGTTTCCTGCGGTGTTGTGACCCAGATATGGACGCCTCTCATATCTTTCTGAGGTAGGCTAATATAAATGAGGAATTATATCCCTATTACTATAGCCAGCAGGATAGCCTTAACTCTGACTGCCATGGAATTCTGTTGTCATGAATAAAATGTATAGGCCTACTTAGCCTTAACCCAAGGTGGGTATACCCAGCCCTTGAGTTCTCAATTGAACGTTTGGACCATAGCTGGATCAAGTTTCAAGTTTAATTGTCACGTGCACTACTACAGTGAAATGCCTTTCTTGCTTGCTCTATCCCAACAATGCAGTAGTACTATAAAACATGTATTAAAAAAAGTAAAGTAGAACAAAAACACAAGAAATAAGAACACGAGAAAGTAAGTACGCTATATACAGGGTCAGTGCCAATACCATATTTACAATGTGCATGGATACTGGAGTGGTAGGGTTAGATATGCATCGGCACGGTGACTAGGCATCAGGATATACACATGACCAAAAGTATGTGGACACCTGCTTGTCGAAAATCTCATTCCAAAATCACGGGCATAAAATTTGTCCCCCCCTTTGCTGCTATAACAGCCTCAAATCTTCTGGGAAGGCTTTCCACTCAGAACATTGCTTACATTCAGCCACAAGAGCATTAGTGAGGTCGGGCACTGACGTTGGCCGATTAGGCCTGGCTCGCAGTCGGCGTTCCAATTCATCCCAAAGGTGTTTGATGGGGTTGAGGTCAGGGCTCTGTGCAGGCCAGTCAAGTTCTTCCACACCAATCTCCATAAAATATTTCTGTATGAACTTCGCTTTGTGCACAGGGTCATTGTCATGCTGAAACAGCAAAGGGCCTTCCCCAAATTGTGGCCACAAAGTTGGAAGCACAGAATCGTCTAGAATGTCATTGTATGTTGTAGTTAAGATTTCCCTTCACTGGAACTAAGGGGCCTAGCACTAACCATGCAGCCCTAGATCATTATTCCTCCTCCACCAAACTTTACAGTTGGCACTATGCATTCTCCTGACATCCGCCAAACCCAGATTCATCACTCCAGAGAACATGTTTCCACTGCTCCAGAGTCCAATGGCAGTGAGCTTTACACCACTCCAGCCGACACTTGGCATTGTGCATGGTGATCTTAGCCTTGTGTGCAGCTGCTCGGCCATGGAAACCCATTTAATGAAGCTCCTGACGAACAGTTCTTGTGCTGACGTTGTTTGGCACACAACATTTTTTCTTAAGGCAAGCTGAAGTTGGTGATTTGTCAACAGTAGGGATTCTTCAATAAAGTATTTGTTGTCATTCAACGACAGACTCGTTTTCATGCAAAAGGAAATCTTGAGAAATACTGCACGACACGTCTTAGTTAATATAAAATTGCGCGACTAAGATCTCCTTGGAAAAAAAACGTCAAAATTAATGTTAGATTTCTTGAGTTGAGTTATCTTAGATGAATTCTGACTATTTTGAGGAAGTGTATACTGGCTACGGCTTCTCAAAATGGACAAACAGTACTATCGCTCGTTTTTCAAGAGAAGGTTTTTTTAAGGGAGCATGCGAGCACACTCGTTCGGTTCTCGGCTAGGTGCCAGCCACACTGAAGCATGCTGACGCCTTAAGGAAGGGTAGAGAAAGAGATAAAGGGATTGTAGACAGAGGTGGGGAGGTAGAGAGAGAAAGAGCAAGTGTGGGTTGAGAGACAGTATAGAGCAGTGGTCAGAAACAGGCATCCACCAGTGAATATTTGTAGGCCCCCCAAGATCTGTTCAAGTATTCCCACAAATTTAAATAAGAGATGTGATTGTGTCTTAATGTAATCAAGGTATGAAATTATTGTATTTGAAAATAATCCATTTTTGGGTTTAGCTGTGGTCAATTTGCAGTGCAAATTATTGATTATTATTTTCCGGCCCCCCAAACATTCACTCCGACAGAAATCGGCCTGTGGCTCAATCTAGTTGTCTACCCCTGGTATAGAGAGGGGGTATAGAGAGGGGGTATAGAGAGGGGGTATAGAGAGAGGGTATAGAGAGAGGGTATAGAGAGAGGGTATAGAGAGGGGGTATAGAGAGGGTGCTGTGCAGCATTGAATTGTGTGATGTTCTGGTGAATTATTGTTGGTGCCACAGCGCTGAAGGGCGAGAGGAGAGCACATCACCTTCCCACAAAGATGGTCACCTCGCCATCTCTCACACACACACACAGTTGTTCTAAAGGTCAGCACTCATGTTTGTTGTAATGGTCCGTCTTTAAGAATTATGTTTATCAGAGACAACAAAAGAGCTGCTCTCCCCCTCTACCTTTCTCTAATCCAGAGGAAGAACGTTTGATCTGCCAGAGTCCTGCTGCTAAAGCTGCTACGCCTCTCACAGAAAGAGAGAAACACACCCCCCCTCTCACAGAAAGAGACACACACACCCCCCCTCTCACAGAAAGAGACACACACACCCCCCCTCTCACAGAAAGAGACACACACACCCCCCCTCTCACAGAAAGAGACACACACACCCCCCCTCTCACAGAAAGAGACACACACACCCCCCTCTCACAGAAAGAGAGAAAAGCACCCCCCTCTCACAGAAAGAGAGAAAAGCACCCCCCTCTCACAGAAAGAGAGAAAAGCACCCCCCTCTCACAGAAAGAGAGAAAAGCACCCCCCTCTCACAGAAAGAGAGAAACACCCCCCTCTCACAGAGAAATACACCCCCCTCTCACAGAAAGAGAGAAAAGCACCCCCCTCTCACAGAAAGAGAGAAATACACCCCCCTGTCTTTCTACCTCCATCTCACCCTTGATCACAAAGAAACTATTTGGTTCTCTACCATCTCGACATAAAAGGCAACAACAAGAAACATCTTTAAAAAAATTGAATCATTAAATCAAAGGCAAGCCGGTCAAAAGGTATGTAGTGTGTGCTGTAATTAGAGTTAGACCTGTCTACTAGGGGTAATGATGGTGCTCTGTGTTGAGACTGCTGAAGTCAGAGCCCTCTCATAATGCAGTCATCTGCAGGGCTGGACACAACACAATGAGGAAGTTACTGCAGGGGGTCTGACACAGCGTAGGACACTAACCCTTCACCCTCCAAGAACTACTTAATTTCCACAGAAAATTTTACCAAAACACATTTACTTGAAGAACAATGCAGATGCAGTTTGGTAACAGAATGACAGCACAAACAAACTGGCATTCTGTTACCAAACTTTGTCTCAAATGGAAATGTGTTTTTGTAAAAATGTTCAGTGGAAATTGTTCAAAGTGGCCTAGCCCTTGTGCATAGAGTTGTATGTTTTTTAAAAACTTTGTAATCATTGTTTTTTGTTAGACAATTTAAAGTGAAAAATCTGAGTCTTGATCCGGCAATGTGGTCCGGAGGCTCCGTACGGAATGTGTGATGTGATTGCGGAGCCTCCGGAGGCTTGCATAGGCCATATCGCGATGCCGTGCGCCTCTACATTGACATGATTGGTTGACGGTAGGTGGCGCGGTACATCCTATATAAACACAAACTCACTTCCTTGACAATAAACATGGGGAACTTTGACAAAAGGCTATCAGAACAGGTTCACAAATAAGATACATCTTTATGATACCTCCTGTAGGGATTTTAAAGACACTAAAGTTTGAACTCCTGGAAAGAGATCAGGGAGGTAATGGGGATCGATGTGGTAAAGTAGTCAATAGAATGCAGACCATTGGAGATAGACGGACAATGGAGTGGCGCAGATTCAACAAATCGTATCTAACAAAGTGGATATTTGTCAAATCCATCATGATTGATGTATTGTAACAGGCCCAAAAATATTTGGGATGGAGATGCAGGTGGAAAAACGGTGCAGTACCGGGAAACGAACTCCAACATCTCAGAAGAGGTAAGGCCTTGTCTTTTCGTTTAGCCAGTTGCTTGTAATTAGCTGGATGGCTATAGAGATTAGCCCTGAGTCACTACGTCTGGTACGGTGCACAACAATTTATTGGATGTGTATAACAGCTCCCCGAAGCGCAAGAAGTCTGAACGCTCCGACTTCTCCGTAGGCTGCATCATTTTAAATACTGTACTGCCACTGCAGATTTCGGATTGACCATTAATTGGCTTTTACGGTGGATTTGCTCCACTCCAGTCCACATTTCCAGCTGGAACGCATTTTGTACAGCAGTCTCAGGGGTTAACGAGAAATTAATCCCATGACTGAAACTTAAGTCGATCTCAGATCGATTATCTGGAGCCAACCTCCCCTTTAATGTCAGAAAGTCATGACCATCATGCTTTTAGGGAAAGAAGATCCTTTTACTCATGTATTAAACTGCTAGTTTGACCAATTCCAGTCCCCTTGTTTAGGTCCCCACATTATTAGATGTGCTATTAGCAATAAGCATTATCACCTGTAGCCTAACTGATGCAGCATAGTGGCATTACAATGTACATAGGATGAAGCTTGGGGTTTGTCCATCTGCATTTACCCCATTGGACACAACATCCTGATTGTTACTATTTTAGAATAAATATACAAATAATTATTCACTCAAAAAAAAGTATTTGTAGGTTTATATTACAAAGTATGTCAATGCCAGTTTAAGATGCCATTGCTCCTTTAAGAGCTTTGTTGCACAACTGCTCCTAAAGCATACTTGAAACTCTGGTTGTAAAACTGCATTTGTAAAGTGATGCCGCACGGGGGTACAGGTCAGAATAGTTTTTCAATGGCTGCCGGTGTGGCCATGAGGTGAGGGTAAGATGGGTGGAAAGGGAAAAAAGGAGGAAAGTGGAACATAAGCATATATGGAATGGGGGAATGAATGCACAAGCCTTCCGGAAGATCTGATCAAGCTGAAGATGGCAGACAGGAAGAAAAATTGAAAAGTGGAACATGTTTTGAGTGAATATGCAGAGGTGGATCACACAGAACTTTTGGAAGAGCTGAGGAAATTGAACATGATGAGAGTGAGGATGAATTAACTACGGTGGCAGGTGTGGTGAAGATCGCAGAGTTTGAGCCTCGTCCTGATTTCAAAGATGATTGAGATTTTTTGACAGAATGGATCTTTTCCTTCTGGCAACTCCATATGTGGTGTCAGGTTGGGTGGAAAAGAGGTTGGAGAATGTTGGGTTGGTGAAAGTGACTCGAAGTGGAATATTGTTGATTTTTTTGTGGAAGTGGAATCTTGTAGATTTTTTGCACTTCTGCCTTCCAGAGGGAGCGTGCGCTCCACACCACGAAACTGGGGACAAGAAATAGGACTTACTTTCCTCTCTGGAGCAGGGCGCTGTTGAAAGGAGTGTTAACTGGAGTGACTAAGTGTTGAGGGTCAACTGAAGTTGAAGATTCCCGGTGTCTGTGACGCCCGCCGTTTGTTGTGACGCAGACCTGGTGGAGAGCGTGGTGAAACAGAGAAGACACGATCTGTGATCCTGACATTTGATGCAGAGTCTTTACCAGACAAAGTCAAGTCAGGATGTGTCGGTTAGCTTTTGTCCCAAACCCATTACAGTGTTTTAGGTGTCACGCTTATGGTCATGTGGCAGCAGTGTGTAGGAGGGATATTCCTAGATGTGAGAAGTGTGCAGGAGGACATGAGACAAAGGAATGTGTAATATCGGTGTGTGTAAACTGTAGGGCTACCCATGGTGCTGGAGATCAGGTGTCCTGTGAGAGAAAAGCAGGTTGAAGTTGCCAGGATCAGAGTAGTGCAGAAGGTGTCTTATGCTGAGGCAGTAGAGGAAGATGGGCCCCATGGTGGCAGTGGGGTTATGGTATGGGCTGGCATAAGCTACAGACAATGAACACAATTGCATTTTATCGATGGCAATTTGAATGCACAGAAATACTGTGACGAGATCTTGAGACCCATTGTCATGCCATTCATCCACTGCCATCACCTCATGCTTCACATGATAATGCACGGCCCCATGTCGCAAGGATATGTACACAATTCCTGGAAGCTGAAAATGTCCCAGTTCTTCCATGGCCTGCATACTCACCAGACATGTCACCCATTGAGCATGTTTGGGAGCCTCTGGATCAACGTGTACGACAGCATGTTCTAGTTCCCGCCAATATCCAACAACTTTACACTGCCATTGAAGAGGAGTGGGACAACATTCCACAATCAACAGCATAATCAACTACATACGAATGAGATGTGTCACGCTGCATGAGGCAAATGGTGGTCACACCAGATACTGACTTGTTTTCTGATCCACGCCCCTACCTTTATTTTAAAGGTATCTGTGACCAACAGATGCATATCTGTGTTCCATTTATATTTTAGTAATTTAGCAGATGCTCTTATCCAGAGCGACTTACAGTAGTGAGTGCCTACATTTTCTTACAGTCATGTGAAATCATTAGGCCCAAATCTATGGATTTCACATGACTGGGAACACAGATTTGCATCCGTTGGTCACAGATACCTTTAAAGAAAAAGGTCTTTCAATATCAGTTGACTGATTTCCTTATCAACTGTAACTCAGTAAAATCTTTGAAAATGTCAGATGTTTATTGTTGTTGCATTTATATTTTTGTTCAGTGTAAAACTAGGATCCCCATTTTTTTTTAACAAAGGCCAACACTGCTTTCAAAGTGTGCATCAAGAATTGCGCTTACATCAAGAATTGTTGTGCATTGACTGCTTGCCAGAATACATCTTTACCGCCTATGGCTCTCCCAATTTTGAATGCACCTCGAGAGGAATATTACTCTCGCATAGAAGACGACTAAGTAAATAGGTCAACTATTCTGGTTGTCTGGTGTAGTTTTAATAACATTAAATGTCAAAAATAGAAGCACTGGAAAGTTACTTCCTGAGTGATGAAGTATAGGCTTTGAGTTGCCTATACACTGCTGTTTGAGCTGAGCAACACGGTGGTGCGAGTTGTATTTAATTCCAGCTTCGTCTGAACATTGAAGTGTCCGCTACAATCATGCATGTCAGTTGAGTGTACACAGCGTAACAAAGAAAATACAATTTGAGAAAACATTTGGGAATATATTTAGTTGAACAGACTGTCTGTAGTAGGCTTTCATCTCCAAACACCCCCAGATCTACATCTCAAAAATGACCTCTCCAGAATCCATATGACGGAAATCAGTCGCAGTGACATAACTTTAATCCCTACAGTTAAGTGTATCTTTTTTATTAGAACAATTACTTATAGCTAATATTAAAATTCAATTCTTAATGTTTCCAAAACGGCATCGCGTGCGAGGCGTATTTGCATTTGGGCAGCGTTGCGCCATTTCTCACACAGGGCTAAATGGGACGTCCAATAACTCAATTTAGCCAGCCAGCTTAATGCAGTGTAATTGGAGTCATGAATACTCGTAAAAAGCCGATATCAAAGAGTATCTATATTGACAAGATAGTCAAGTGACCGTTCTAACAATGGAAATACATGTCCTTAAAGATAGGAGGCAATATCCTCCATACAAACATTCCTCACTTCGTTGTCTTATTTTCGTGGGCGGAGTACGCCCTCTCGCATTTCCTTTTCCTCTCTGCCCACATGTCGTTTTTTAATTGCAACTAACTCCAAACGTTGCGCCAGTGGAATGTGTGTCCAGTTACAACTTTTGCAGACAAAAATCACTTCATTGTACAAGTTCAACAAAATCATGAATAGCCTACTTGTACACTACTATAGTATGTTAGACTATAGTAAGCTACTAACCTGATGTGGTACTGTATCCAGCGCGTCGATGTCCAAACAGGAGGCAAAATGCGAACTCAGGGATAGAACTTTCTCTCGATGGTAGAACTCCCCGACAGTACGGACTCTGCAGGATAAGGTTTTTAAGCCAACACCTTTGAAATTGAACCATTATTTAAACAAGCCAAAGTTATTGTCGACCTGTGAGATTCTTTAACATGTACCTATCTACCAGTAAGATCGTAACGTTAGTAGGATAGTCAGCCTTCCTCAACAACGATCACTAGTCCCACCCCCGACAAAGCGGCCGCATGGAGATGGTCCCTCATCCCGTCTCCACTCGATAACACAGCCACAAAGTCAAATTAAAAATCATGTTTTGGGGTCTTCATTTAAGGTTAAGCATAAGGTTAACAGTGTGTTTAAGGTTAGGTGTATAATTCGATTTTAATAAGATAAATTGTAGAAATGTGTGCTGTTTATGACTTTGCGGCTGTGCTAACTACTGACGACCCACTCAACCTCGGTCATCACTAGCTCCTATAGAGTGATGAGGAGGAGGAGCATCAGGGGAGCACTGCGGACCCTTCGTGTCCGGATGTAATTTAGCCGTTCATTGTGCCTATTGGTGCTCTGTAGAGCTATTTTTTTCGAGCTTTCTCGTGTCAAATAACTCGTGACCTTTCCGGGGTACTCAATACTAGTGCTTGCCAAGCAAGAGTCCCCACTGTAAATCTTCGCCATACTTCTTATTAGTGTGGCTTGACCTCCATCCACTTTCATGGGATTTGTGACATCACTCCCAACCTTTTATTATATTCACTGTAAACAATTTTTGTAAACAAACTTTTGACTCAAATCAGCTACTGTGACCACTTTCCCAACATCAAATTCTTCAAAACTTTTAGCAACAGTAACTATACTGAACAAAAATATAAACGCAACATAAAACAATTTCAAAGATTTTACTGAGTTACAGTTCATGGAGAAAATCAGTCAATTGAAATAAATTCATTAGGCCCTAATCTATTGATTTCACATTTACATTTTACATTTTAGTCATTTAGCAGACGCTCTTATCCAGAGCGACTTACAGTAGTGAATGCATACATTTCATTAAAAAAAATTGTACATGACTGGGAATACAGATATGCATCTGTTTGTCACAGATACCTTTAAAGAAAAAGGTCTTTCAATATCAGTTGACTGATTGGCCTCAGGTATTTTTGTGCATTCAAATTGCCAACAATAAAGGGCAATGCTTGAGGCATCAGTACAGACCCAGGTTCGATCCCAGGCTGTTACAGCCATCCGTGACCGGGAAAACCATGAGGCGGCGCACAATTGGCCCAGCACCAGCCGGGATTTCCATGTCCCATCGACCTCTAGTGACTCCTTGTGGCGGGCCGGGCGCATGAAAGCTGACCTCGGTCGCCAGCTGGACAGTGTTTCCTCTGACACATTGGTGCGGCTGGCTCCCGGGTTAAGCGAGCAGTATGTCAAGATGCAGTACGGCTTGGCAGAGTCGTGTTTCGGAGGACACGTGGCTCTCGACCTTCGCCTCTCCTGAGTCTGTAGGGGAGTTGCAGCGATGGGACAAGACTGTAACTACCAATTGGGGAGAAAAAGGGCAATTGTTTATTTTAATGTCGTTTTGGCCCATCGATAAAATGCAATTGTGTTTGTTGTCCGTAGTTTATGCCTGCCTAAACCATAACCCCACCACCACCATGTGGCACTCTGTTCACAACACTGACATCAGCAAACCGCTCGCCCACACAACGCCATACCCATGGTCTGCAGTTGTGACGATGGTTGGACTTACTGCCAAATTCTCTAAAACGACGTCGGCTTATGGTAAACGCAGCAAAAAAAGAGATGTCCTCTCACTCTCAATTGCGTTTATTTTCAGCAAACTTAACATGTGTAAATATTTGTATGAACATAAGATTCAACAACTGAGATATAAACTGAAGAAGTTCCACAGATATGTGACTAACAGAAACGGAATAATGTGTCCCTGAAAAAAGGGTTGGTCAAAATCAAAAGTAACAGTCAGTATCTGGTGTTGCCACCAGCTGCATTAAGTATTGCAGTGCATCTCCTCCTCATGGACTGCACCAGGTTTGCCAGTTCTTGCTTTTAGTGTCTTAACGACTGTTCCACAGGTGCATTTTCATTAATTGTTTATGGTTCATTGAACAAGCATGGGGAACAGTGTTTAAACCCTTTACAATGAAGATCTGTGAAGTTATTTGGATTTTTAAGAATTATCTTTGAAAGACAGGGTCTTGAAAAAGGGACGTTTCTTTTTTTGCTTGTTTTGTCACAAACTGAAATTAAGCGAACTATTCGAATTTTAGCAACCGGGAACTGGCAGAGCGATTTCTGCATAATGCATCTTTAACTTTGACTATATGGAACTGCTTTGCTTTAAATAATAAAGTAAAACTTTTTAAAACTACTTCCATCCATCTATAACACATAAGATGGCGCCAGAGAAGGCGGCAGACGTTTTAAGTGCCCCCAACCGATTGTGTTTTTTTGTTTGTAACTTATTATTTTACTTATTTTGTACATAATGTTGCCACTACCGTCTCTTATGACCGAAAATAACTTCTGGGCATAAGGACTGCGATAAATCACCATGAATTGGCAGAATCCCTTTTTTCCTTTAACGAGTCTGACGAGAACGATATACTGCTTTCTCGGGAACAGGCTGATAAAGGAATTTATATGTTTAAAGTAATGACTAAAGGATTCCACCCTGAAATCATATAAATGTATGAAATGTGTTAAGAGTCATAATTCCATAATATGTGTGACTAGCCCATTGTGTTACTATGTAGTAATGTGGGACAAGTTAAGAGGGAGAAATGTATGATTGAGAAAACAGAGGCTGGTAGACTACACATGATAACTCTGAAAAAGCTGAGAGCAAGAGGGCCCTTCCAAGGCCTCTCTAATCTAGGGAGGAGAGGAGGGAACGGCGAGAAACTGCCAAGGCTGGTAGAAAAGTGATAAAACTGTGTGTGTGTGTGTGTGTGTGTGTGTGTGTGTGTGTGTGTGTGTGTGTGTGTGTGTGTGTGCGCGCGTGTACGCTTATAAAGACTGTTCAAACTGTTCAGACTTTAGAACGTTCTCTGAAAAAAGCTTACGAACCTTTTGCAGAATCTGAGTCTTTGCCTAATTATTATTAAACCCAGGGTCTTACAAACCTCAGGGATTGGTCAAAGCTTAACTAATTGTTTAGTTATCATCATTGGGATTGAAAATTCTCATGACACAGGCCCAGATCCCTGTGATTTTCGTGAAGAGGAGGTGGAGAAAAAGGGGCCGGTGGGCAGGCTGTCTTCTGAGAATTCGTACGCGATCGAATAAACCCCCACTTCCTTCCATTCTGCTAGCAAACGTGCAATCTTTGGACAATAAAATAGATGACCTACACGGAAGATTAAACTATCAATGGGACATTCAAAACTGTAATATCTTATGCTTCACGGAGTAGTGGCTGAATGACGACACTATCAGCATACAGCTGGCTGGATATACGCTGCACCGGCAGGATAGAACAGCGGTGTCTGGTAAGACAATGGCCAGTGGACTATGTATTTTTGTAAATAACAACTGGTGCACGATATCTAAGGAAGTCTCGAGCTATTGCTCGCCTGAGGTGTGGTATCTCATGATAAGCTGTAGACCACACTATCTACCTAGAGAGTTTTCATCTGTATTTTTCGTAGCTGTTTACATACCACCACAGTCAGAGGCTGGCACTAAGACATCATTGAATGAGCTGTATTCCGCCATAAGCAAGCAAGAAACCGCTCATCCAGAGGCGGCGCTCCTAGTAGCCTAGTAACTCTGGACCACCTTTACTCCACACACATAGACGCATACAAAGCTCTCCCTCTCCCTCCATTTGGCAATTCTGACCATAATTCTATCCTCCTGATTCCTGCTTACAAGCAAAAATTAAAGCAGGAAGTGGTCAGATGAAGCAGATGCTAAGCTACGGGACTGTTTTGCTAGCACAGACTGGAATATGTTCCGGGATTCTTCCGATGGCATTGAGGAGTACACCACACTAGTCACTGGCTTCATCAATAAGTGCTTCGATGACGTCATCCCCATAGTGAGCGTACGTACATACCCCAACCAGAAGCCACGGATTACAGGCAACATCCGCACTGAGCTAAAGGCTAGAGCTGCCGTTTTCAAGGAGCGGGATTCTAACATGGAAGCTGATAAGAAATCCCGCTATGCCCTCCGACGAACCATCAAACAGGCAAAGCGTCAATACAGGACTAAAATCGAATCGTACTACACCACCTCTGACGCTCGTCAGATGTGGCAGGGCTTGCAAACCATTACAGACTACAAAGGGAAGCACAGCCGAGAGCTGCCCAGTGACACGAGCCTAACAGACGAACTAAACTACTTCTATGCTAACTTCGAGCAAATAACACTGAAATATTCATGAGAGCACCAGCTGTTCCGGAAGACTGTGTGATCACGCTCTCTGCAGCCGATGTGAGTAAGACCTTTAAACAGGTCAACATTCACAAGACCGCAGGGCCAGACTTATTACTGCGAGCGTGCGCTGACCAACTGGCAAGTGTCTTCACTGACATTTTCAACCTCTCCGTGTCTGAATCTGTAGTACCAACATGTTTCAAGCAGACCACCATAGTCCCTGTGCCCAAGAACACTAAGGTAACCTGCCTAAATGACTACCGACCCGTACCACTCACGTCTGTAACCATGAAGTGCTTTCAAAAGGCTGTTCATGGCTCACATCAACACCATTATCCCAGAAACCCTAGACCCACTCTAATTTGCATACCGCCCCAACAGATCCACAGATGATGCAATCTCTATTGCACTCCACACTGCCCTTTCCCACCTGGACAAAAGGAACACATATGTGAGAATGCTATTCATTGACTACAGCAGCGTTCAACACCATAGTGCCCACAAAGCTCATCACTAAGCTAAGGACCCTGGGACTAAACACCTCCCTCTGCAACTGGATCCTGGACTTCCTGACTGGCCACCACCAGGTGGTAAGGGTAGGTAACAACACATCCGCCACACTGATCCTCAACACGGGGGCCCCTCAGGGGTGCATGCTCAGTCCCCTCCTGTACTCCCTGTTCACTCATGACTGCACGGCCAGGCATGACTCCAACACCATCATTAAGTTTGTCGATGACACAATAGGCCTGATCACCAACAACGATGAGACAGCCTATAGGGAGGTCAGAGACCTGACCGTGTGGTGCAAGGACAACAACCTCTCCCTCAACGTGATCAAGACAAAAGAGATGAATGTGGACAACAGAAAAAGGAGGACCGAACACACCCCCCATTCTCATCGATGGGGCTGTAGTGGAGCAGGTTGAGAGCTTTAAGTTACTTGGCATCCACATCGCCAACAAACTAACATGGTCCAAGCACACCAAGACAGTCGTGAAGAGGGCATGACAAAACCTATTCCCCCTCAGCGGACTGAAAAGATTTGCCATGGGTTCCCAGATCCTCAAAAGATTTTACAGCTGCACCATCGAGAGCATCCTAACGGTTTGCATCACTGCCTGGTATGGCAACTGCTCGGCCTCCGACCGCAAGGCACTACAGAGGGTAGTGCATACAGCACAGTACATCACCGGGGCCAAGCTTCCTGCCATCCAGGACCTCTATACCAGGCAGTGTCAGATGAAGGCCCTAAACATTGTGAAAGACTCCAGCCTCCCTAGTCATAGACTGTTCTCTCTGCGTCCGCACGGCAAGTGGTTCCAGAGCGCCAAGTCTAGGTCCAAGAGGCTTCTAAACAGCTTCTACCCCCAAGCCATAAGACTCCTGAACAACTAATCAAATGGCTACGCAGACTATTTACATTGCTGCCCCCCCCCCCCCCTCCACGCTGCTGCTACTCCGTCTATGCATAGCCACTTTAATAACTCTACCTACATGTACTCAATTACCTCGACACCGGTGCCCCCGGCACATTGACTCTGTACCGGTACCCCCTGTATATAGCCCCGCCATTGTTATTTACTGCTGCTCTTTAATAATTAGTTTTTCTTATCTCTTTCTTTTTTAGGGATTTTCTTAAAACTGCATTGTTGGTTAAGGGCTTGTAAGTAAGCATTTCACCTGTTGTATTTTGCGCATGTGACAAATAAAATTTTATTTGTTTAAGGTCCTACAGTTGACAATGCATGTCAGAGCAGAAACTATAACATGAAGTCTCAGGAACTGTCCGTTGAGCTCCGAGATAGAATTATGATGAGGCATATATCTGGGAAACTATTCCTAGAGTGTTGAAAGTTTCCAAGAGCACAGTGCTCTCCATCACTGGGAAATTGAAAAAATAGGCAAGGAAGACCTTGGTTAGGGAGATGACCAAGAACACAATGACCACTCTGACAGAACTACAGAGTTCCTTGACTGAGATGCGAGAACCTGCCAGAAGGACAACCGTCTATACAGCACTTCACCAATCTGGGCTTTATGGGAGAGTAGCCAGACGGAAGCCACTAATGAGAAAAAGGCACGACAGCACGCCTGGAGTTTGCAAAAAGGTACGAGAAAGACTCTGAGATCATAAGGCAAAAGATTTTGCGGTCTGATGAGACAAAAATGTAAGTCTTTGGCCTGAATGCAAAGCACTGTGTCAGGAAAAACCAGACACAGCTCATCACCTGTCTAACAACATCCCCACCGTGAAGCACAGTGGTGGCAGCATCATGCTATGGGGAGGCTTTTCAGCGGCAGGGACTGGGAGACTGGCAATGCTGGAATGGCTTCGGAACAAGAATGCGAAAGTCCTTGAGTAGCCCAGCCAAAGCCCAGACTTGAATCCCATTGAAAATCTGTGGAAACACTTGAAGAATGCTGTTCCCTGCCACTCCCCATCTAACTTAACAGAGCATTAGAAAATCTGCAAGGAAGAATGGGAGAAAATCCCCAAATCCAGATGTGCAGATAATACAGACATACCCAAGTCCACTCAAAGCTGTAATCTCTGCCAAAAGTGCTTCTACAAAGTATTGACTCAGGGGTGTGAATACTTATGCAAATGAGATACAGTATTTTGGCGTATGTGGCAAATAAAGTTTGATTTGATTTCTATATTTCATTTTCAATACATTTGCAAAAAAAAAAAAATACATGTTTTCACTTTGTCATGATAGATGGGTGAGAAAATCCATTTTGAATTCAGGCAGTAACACAATAAAATCTGAAATAAGTTCAGGGGTATGAATACTTTCTGAAGGTACTGTATATGTGGTGTTCAGTTAGTATTAGTAGAATGTTTAGTGCTCACTTCTTAGCCATTACACATTAGTATTTACATTAGACAACCATGAACTGAAGTGAGGACAGCAACAACGATCCTAGTGTGTGTACGCACATTGCTTGGTGCATATCATCATAAAGCCTGGTCACGCTCTGATGATTCTGTGAAGGACCAAGGTTGACATCACTGAAGTCTGCTGATAAAAGCTGATAAGCAATTTGAGGACACAATATGACTGTGATAAATGGTTTGAATTACATCATGTCATGTTCATTATTAGATTGATTGTGGAAGGGACAAATAATAGCTAACTAAGCTATACAATAATGAACCATCACAAACCACTTAATTTAGTGAAAATAAGTAACTGGAAAATATATATTAAAATATACCTGACTACAACTATCTATGTCTCTCCTCTTTTCCATGTCTATGGGGTTAGCAGAGTCAACAGCTTTTGAACAGAAATTGATTAATTATTGATTTATACCATCAAAATAACAGAAATGATCTTAAATACAACTGAATTGGAACTCAGACACTCGCTGCTAGAAATCAATATCAGCCTTAGTAGTATAATACAAGACTCCATTTAACCGTGAAATAAGCAATACAGAAGCTTTACATTTGCAATGATCTTACTCAGGTAGGCTATGCATATTCTGTTGTGATAATCGGTGACCTACAGTTTGCTTTCAAGTCTCAGACTCATAAGTAAATTTGGTCAAGTCGTATGTCCAAAATTGAAGAGAAAATAGTGTAAATTCACAGAGAAGATTCTTGCATATGTAAAGCTAATTAAATGTATTCATGCTGGTGCTGGGCATCCAGGGAACTGACGCAAACTCGTTTGAAAGCAACTGGTATTATCGCTGTATACAGGTATTAATCACACCCACATGGTGGCATGTATAGAGTATTGATACGCTTAAACTACTTGTCAAATTCAGGAGTGCATTCACCAAGAGGGCCCAGGAATTTTATAATGTAGCCTAGTTGTCTCAACATATTTCCTTTTGAAACACTAAATCAAACTGCACATATTATTTGACACATATGTACGCATGTAGATTCATTTATTGAAATAATTAGGTACATCTTATGGTGATCTCTTCAAATAACAGGACAGTCAAAGCCAAACATACAATCAGGTCCAAAATTATTTGCACGCTTGATAAAGATGACCAAAAATGACTGTATAAAATAAATAACTCAAATACTGAGCTATATTGCACACTCAACATTTTTTGTAAAATTACACAATTTCTCAGAGAAAGATTTAGTTTCTTTCCCAAAAAGATTTCAAAATTATTGGCATCCCTGAGATTCTTATAAAATCTGCATTGACATTCTACTTTTTAAAGTGAATCACAGCTTAAGGAACTGTATTGTGACCTTGCCTGGTATTGGAAGCAAGTGTATCTTGTCCCCACGCACAGTGAAGATGGTGGTTTGGGAGGCAAAGAAAAATAAAAGCACCAAAGTTGGATAACTACAGAACTTGGTTGCATCTTTGGGTCTCCAAATCTACAATTAGTTGCCTCCTCCAATTAGACGCTACCTCCATGCCAATAGGCTCTTTAGAAGGGTTGGTGAGGAAAAAACATTAATGGAGAGCAACCAAAAAATGCATTGGCAGTTGGATTGGAACCGGTGCTATGGTCAGATGACATGAAAATAGAGCTCTTTGGCCCCTCACACCAGTGGTGGGTTTGGCATCGAAAGAAGATAATCTCATACCTACTCTAAAATACAGTGGTGGATCTTTGATATTATGGGGCTATTTTGCTAGACATTTTAGCCAAAAACCTGGTTGCCTCTGCCAGGAAGTTAAAACTTGTGGATCTTCGAGCAAGACAACCCCAAGCACACTTCAAAATCCACAAAGAAATGGTTAACTGACAACAAAAATCAACATTTTGCATTGGCCATCTCAGTCTCCAGACTTGAACAACATTGAAAACCTATTGTTTGAATGGAAGAGGGCAGTCCATAAACGCAGACCAAAGGAAATAAAGGATCTGGAAAAAAAAATGTATGGAGGAATGGTCAAAGATCCCTCCCAATGTGTTCTCCAAACTCATAAAACATTTTAGTGAAATTGTTCAGCGCCATAATCCTCGCAAGGGGAGGGTGCCGGAGTATTGATTTCTTGTTAAACAACAAAATATCTTTCTCTGAGCAATTGTATAGTTAAATAAAGGCTACATTTAAATACATATAAATATATATTTATTTGTAAAACCTTTCCCATTTATTTGGAGCATACAATATAGCTCAGTACAGGTATTTTTTTGTAATGAAGGGTGTCAATAACTTTGGACCCGAACGTATATCAAAACTGTTTAACTAACAAGTGATTAACACATTTCCTTAAACAAATGTAATTGATTTAGAGGGTAAATAATCTGATTTCTCAGGTCAAACAGTGACATGATTTTCCATACATCTTCTCTTTGCAATTAGTGTAGTAATAAATTATACTAAAGCTGTATGATTTGTCAATACTCAATCACAACTGTCTAGACTCTATACAGACAGCATCAAAGAAACCAATAAATCTGCATATTAATAATCAACACATTAAGGAAAGCAACAAACAGGAAAAACATCTGATTGTTGATCTTCATTTCCCTCTATTTTTGATTTGTGAAGATAGTCATAACATAATGCCTTGCCATCTAGCTATAACCAATCATGAATTATGACTTAATGCCGGACTACCAGAGATTCAAAGCAGAGATTACAAATAAGAATCAATCATTTCCTCTTGAAACAAACATCATCAACCAGTAACTATAACATGAAGCATAAGCAATCTCATACAGATAAAGAAATTGAGAACAATTCCTCTACAATGTGTTCCACAGCAATCTACAATCTTTCAGCCTGGTTCTCATGCAAAGTTAAAAACAATGTTAAAAAGCACTACAATCCAAACTTCATTAAAACCAAATGCTCAGAGTGGGACAAATTGAAACACTGCATTCGATTTGTAAATTATTTTTAAACCATCTTCCATACTTCCTACTAAAACAAGTGCAATTGAATTTTTGGATGTCAACCTGGATCGCGAATGGGAGAAGGATTTAGAGCACGAGGGGGAGCGAGAGGTCGAGTGCATGGCGGGGTACTTCGATTGGTGATGGTCTTCTTGTGGGGAGGGAGACATGGAGGCAGACTTGGCCCGCTCTGTTTCCATTCTCTGTGGGGGTTGGGTGGCGACTCTGGGACTTCTTGCTGACAGACTTCTCTTTGGAGTGGCTTCTGGATTCCTGCTCAGACTTGACTTTAGACTGACTCTTGGAGCGAGACATGAGGGCGTCGGAGTGAAAGCTGGATTTGAGCTCACTGAGCCCCTGCGAGACTTATGAATGTGGGAGTGAGAACAGGACTTCCTGGTGCGAGAACGTGAGCGGGACTTGGAACGGGATTTGAGTGACTTGGAGAGGGACTTCTTCCCGGATCTAGAACGGGATTTCTGGTTGGACCTGGAGCGAGAGCGGCATGTACTACGAGAGTGTGACCTGTGGAGAACAAACACACAAATTAAAACTAGTTATGTGTTACGATGACATTTCCTCTCTGGGATAAACTAAGTATTCATCTATGCAACTACCCCAGCCTTGTGAAGTGGAGTTCTTTGGCAGGGCAGTTTTCTTACCGTAAGCAAGAACTGGAGTGGCTGCCAAAACTTCTGCTCCTGCTGCGAGAGCGACATCTGCTACGAGACCTGGGAGATCAAACACATTGTAAGCCTGGGTAACTAATCAGCTTTGGTACTAGAATGACAGCAAATTAAACATATCACCCCTTCTACAGGAGGGCCATAAGGACCCAACGGCTGCATTATGTGGTAGGCCCAGGACTATCCGAGCGGGAGCAGAACTCAATCACCCCCTCGTTGGGCCGCTCCTTATGAGCATCGGCATATGTCACCTCAACCAGCCTGGCGCATGAAGTCCTGTCAACCAAAAATATATTGTAGAAATTAATAAACAGGCACATTTTTTTTGTGCTTAAAACAAATAACTTGTTCTGACCCGTTTTCAGAGAAAGATGGAGAATTGACATACAGTCCTCACCTTTAGGTCCTGCCAGCTGCAGCGACTGGAGAGGTTGTCCACAATAAGACGGTACTCTGTGCGTACAGGTGGCCCATACTTATCCCGGCCAGTGGGGCTTCGGCTGCTGTAACCACTACCGTCTTTAAAAGAACACGGACAAGACCGTCAGTCAGTATGGCACAGCGGGGGTGAAAACTAGAGGTCGACCGATTATGATTTTTCAACGCCGATACCGATAACGATTATTGGAGGGCCAAAAAAAAGCCAATACCGATTAAATCGGCCGATTTTTTTGTAATAATGACAATTACAACAATACTGAATGAACACTTATTTTAACTTAATATAATACATCAATGAAATCAATTTAGCCTCAAATAAAGAATGAAACATGTTCAATTTGGTTTAAATAATACAAAATAAAAGTGTTTGAGAAGAAAGTAAAAGTGCAATATGTACAAAAAAGAAAGCTAACGTTTAAGTTCCTTGCTCAGAACATGGGAACATATGAAAGCTGGTAGTTCCTTTTAACATGAGTCTTCACCTTTGTCTATTGGCAAAAGGCTGCCGTCATCATGGCTTCCGGTAAGGTCAGCCAAGAGGTCATACGTCAAAGGTCACACACACATTAAGGTGAAAGCCAAGGCAAAACGGGACAGGCAGTCATCTTAGCCTGACAAGGACATGAACTCAGCCCGCAGTGGCCTCTTTCAAATTGAAACATCTAGTACTTTGTTAATGTTGAAGTCAAATGATATAATGAACATATTGCATCTTCATATATCCTTTAGTTTACATCACAGCTGGGATGTTTACACACACACACGCACATAAAAAAGACTATTGAGTGTGTTCCACTGCCATAAAGCAAGCAACACAGTTGAAATGTAAACACCACATCGAACACCCCCAACCCAAACCCTACGTGTTCAACAGCAGCATCAAATTATGTTTTTCACGGGATAAAAGATCAGCAATAGCTTGAGAGGAAAGTTCAGCAAACGAGACACTGCATACATACAAAAACGTTCTAATATTTAATGAAGCTGCAAGTAAGCATTTTGTTGGATGGGTGGATACCATGCGTACCCGTACATACGCCTAATACAACTTGAAACAATGTTGTGCTTGATTCAAATTGAATTTATACGGCTACAGAGGTATTATTTCAGTGGGCCTCCAAATTGCAACGAACAGCCACAGAGAATAATCTAGTATCATTGGAAGAGCTATCGAAGTGTTGTGATCATGACTTTACTGCCCCCTGCTGGAACTCCCCGTCATCATACCTGAGAAAAAAGTCTAATGTGATGCATTTATACAAATGTACAGAGTTCACTTACAACCCCCACCACCACCATATCCATCACGGTCCGTGCGTGGACCACGAGCGTGCTCAATGATGACTCGTTCTCCGCAAAGGTCTTTGCCGTTCAGCAAATAAACTGCGTCGTCGGCGTCACATCGAACTCCGCAAAGCCGTACCTGCAACATTAGATCGTGCATGAGCGAGAAGACGGAGCAATGCTGACGACGGGTCAGGAGGTCTACTGTGTTGGCTAAATGTCAACAACAACAGCTGACAATCCAGCTACTACAGTCAGCAGTCGCCATTTCGCCCATGCTAGCTAGATAACATCTTAACTTACCCATTCTTCAGATCAAACTCCAGTAACCACAAAAAAAAAACTATGGATGTCTTCCTCACGAACATGATAACTCAATCTGCCGACGTACATACGCGGCAATATTTGTAATAATATCCCCGAGTTTTTCAAGCTAATCGTAAAGTGTGCATTAAATTCTTCTTCTTCTATGGTATTATGGGGTCTGGAAATAAGCGTTAGAGGTGCATGCTGCCACCTATTGTACGGCTGGTAAACTATAGAAAGCATACCCATTGTATGAAAGGGGCGAAAAAACGACATCATCCAAAATACAAAAATAGAGACATTAAAAAAAAAATCTTCATTTGTGCTGTGCAGTTTATGAGCATTACAATAAATGCTACAAAATCTACCTTTTTCACATGTAATATATCCAGGGGAGAACGACTCTCATTGAAGTCACGGAAGTTCAAGGCCGACCGTGGTACTGCATGCATTGTTAGCAGAAAACAGGATCGCCCAAAATAGGGAATGGAAAAATGTCAATCTTCGTGTAAGCAAAATATTTAGAGGACACTCGTGGTACCAGTAATACACCCGATGTATGTCCTTTAACCGATTATTTTAGAATTGCACACAGAAGAAGTTATAAGGACTTTAGTTGCTAATGGCAGCCTGCATCACCCCAGACGGCCTTCAACTTGTTATGTATGCCATGTTCAAACAACTGGAAACTGAAATATGAGACTTCTGACATCAGTGTGTTCAAGGCAACTGGGAACTTGGGAAAAAAACTAGCTCTGAGTGGGAAAAAACTCTGAATTCCAAGTCGGAAACTCTGGCATCTTTCTAGATCTCCGACTTTCCAGCCTTTTTTCAGAGTTCCCAGTTGTCTTGAAAGCAACATTACTCAATGAGAGGGGGCAGCACAGAGCTAGCCTGGAACATCACTTCCTGGAGTAGCTCAAACTGCGCATGTTATGGCTCCATGAGACGTCATCTTAACTGACTTAATTTGGCTTCAATGTGCTATTGAGTTTTCACATAGAAATGAATGGTGTCAAGTGATTGATGTCTTTGTCTATTCATAAATACAGTCATTAAATATATCAGGATCCTCAAATTGCTGAGAAAAAAAAACAATCACTGGTGCAGTCTCAATTACCATTGCGTCTTCAGCGCCACTCGCTTCCTCCACTCTTCTCACCACCTCCAAACTACCTGTCTCCTTCACACTAACAAGGCAATCCAGGGACAGCATATAACCTCAACTGGAATACGATATTCTCCCGTTTTGCATACACTTGGTACATGCTCAAATCTTTTGCATTCATCACACTGGATGAGCTTGTGCAAAAAGCTCTTACAGGTTATCTCATAAAGCCTGACTCATCAAAAAAAAACAATACTATGGACGAAGTGGGTTTCCTTACTCCATCCACCATACAGGTCAGTCGACGTGCACCAATCACTTCACCTCCTTCTTCAGGTATATCATCTGCATCCACTTCATGGCAACCCAAGAGATAACCCCTTTGACAGGTGCCCTGCTTCGAAAATCCATACACAAAACATTCCATAAAAAAATATTTGAGGCGCAAAGCGCACTTCTGTTCCGCAAACACACAAAAATATATAGTTATCTATAGTATAAATAATTCAGTTAACTTTCTCTCCAACTCTGCTTTTGAATGAGCACACCTCTGGAGCACACAGAAAACCATTTGGGACTCTTAATTAATGGAAGGGAATCTAAAAAGAGGCCTTTTAGAAGGAGCTGGTTGAACTCTGGGGAGTTGCAGAACCACCACCGACAGGAAGAAGCTGGCCTGGCGACTACATAAACAGGGACATAAGGCAACAGCACACATGAGATATGATATAAGTGTACCCAGGGGACTTTCCGGACCAGAAAACAGAGTGTGAATGATCTCATAAAGGAGACGAGGGAGACTCATTAAAGGATGACATTTATTTCATTCTTCATTTTCTTTACAGCTTTACAGATATCTATATACACATCTAATTCTTCAGATAAACCAAACTAAGAGATTACTGGAAAGCATTGATTTCCCACATCCTCTGACACTTACACCATGCCGAAGGGGGTGAACCATAAAATAAATAACACACACGCAGATGTAACAGACACATGCAAGCACACACACACACACACACACACACACACACAAAGACACACACACACACACACACACACACACACAATCTTATGGGTTCCATCGTTGACATGTAGTCTGGTCTCAGATCTGTTTGTGTGGCTTCTATAAGCCCTGTGAGGGCAGGAATAAAACAGGTTTGATGAAGGGACCCTCGGCATCAGGAAGGCATGTGCTTTTGGACGATGACAGAGACTGACTGGAATACATAGATATGAACTATCATATAACATTTATACTATTATCTTCAGCCCAGACACACACACCAACTCAACTAACAATCGTTATAATCAATAATAATATTTTTTCCTCCAACGTTTACATATATACATATGCATCACACTCAGATAAACATTAATTGTATGATCAAATTCCCTTAAAAAATAAATTAAAAAATCACTAATTTCATGCTCCTTCTATAGGATACTATACAGACTGGCAGACCAATCTGTGGCCAGAATCAGTGTGCAAAAACGTTTTTTCCTACAATACGTCATCTTTTCAGTCAGGCATATCCCACTGCCCCTGTCCCTCTTAACTTTGGTGTGATCACCAGAATGTTTTTTTTTTTAGCTCAATGAACTATAGGAACAGGAGTTTTTCCTAACTACATGAACTGACCAGGAATAACTCCTGGCAGTATGACCTTTTGACCTTAAATCAGTGTTTGAGCATCAGTTCCTCATTCACTCGGTCCTGTAACAGTCGGCTCAGTAGCAGGGCTTCAGGGGCCTGTCACAGCAGCACAGAGTGGCTAGCTCTAACAGGACTCTAACAACAGTAGCTACAGCTGCATACCCTCTCCACAGACACTGGGAACAGCAGCAAAGCAGTCTCCCATCAGGAGAAATGTACATTTCCAGGTTAGGGGTCAGGAGATAAAGGTCAGGGGTTATTGATGAGGGAAGGGTGAAAAGTATATGAAGAGTCAAAACATCAACTGTTTGTAAATGCTATAAACACCAGCAGACGATTCATGCAATGAAGGAATCTACTGATTGTTTACATACGGTATGCTTCTATAGGATGGGTGAATGAATAACGGGTACAGAAGACATAGCTTCTATAGGATGGGTGAATGAATAACGGGTACAGAAGACATAGCTTCAGTAGGATGGGTGAATGAATAACGGGTACAGAAGGCCTATGTCTCTGTTTATGTGAATGCAGCCAGGGTACTCAATGGCTATCTGAAGAGACTAGTGTCTATGGGAATAGCATCTATTTATGATATACACGTCTATCTGCACAACACCTCCCACACTAGCATGGTTACCCAGGTAGATGGAGATGATCTATTGTATATACGTCTATCTGCACAACACCTCCCACACTAGCATGGTTACCCAGGTAGATGGAGATGCAGTATTAAGTGAAAGTTAGCCGCCTGAGATAGAGGGGTTATTTCAGCGCTGGATAAATAAATTAGGATAGAGAGCTCAGGTCTTCTTCTGCTTCTTTAGCTCAGCAGAGCAGTTCTATGAGCAACACTGGTGTACATCCCTGGGACTGATATGAGAGGAGTCTGAAGATGAAGACGGATTCTGGCATTCCTTTGCCCCACCCCACCCTAACCCAACATAGCTTTACCCCAGCATCCCAACCCTACTTCCCAACCCAAGCATACCCACCCGTCTCCTACCCTCCTAACCTACCCTCGACCCTGGACAGAAGGCATGCAGGGACAACCTGAGAGTTGATATCGTAAACATCAAGTAATAGAACATTCCAAATGGTCCATCCACCATGGAGCGTTGTTTTGAATGGTAATGTCTGTTCTAGTCCATCTGAATCTTTATGCAGGGGCACTGGGGCAGATAGAGCAGGGCGAGAGCAGGGCGAGACTCATGCCTTAGTAAATACATAAGTAAGTAAATAAGTAACACTTGCAGTAGCAGCAGCAGCAGTATAATCTTAAAAACATAATCAGACCAAACTAAGATTCAATGTAACATTAGAAGACCCATCAGGTCACATTGTCAGACCAAAATGAGATCTCTGAGCCCAAAGAAGTCAGAGGGTCTGTCAGTTCAGCGTGTCTTTCACCTCCAAGGGAAACACTGATTATGTTCCAGAATCCGGCCCACTCGCCCTTTAAATCAGTCCCCTTTTCCCTTTCCATGCTTTCTCAACCCCTCCTCTCTTCCCAAAGGGGGGGTGAGGAGGGAGGGATGGAGGGGGGCTGACCGTGTAATGAGGGGAGAATAGTAGTCTGTGAGCTTCAGTGGTCTCCTGTCTCTCCCTGGGTCAACAGAAGGGTAAGGGTTGAGGGGTCAGGGTGAGAGATTAGGGATGAGGGATCAAGGGTGAGGGGTCAGGGTTGATGCTCGCATAGTGCCTTCTGTAGTCTCTGTCGGTAAACTGTGAATCTCTGCTCCACCAATCGCACACGCTCAGTCTCCTCCTTCTCCAGAATCACCAGGAAGTTCTGCAGCTCAGGAACTGAAAATGCATGCCACTGAGAGGAAGAGAGAGAGAGAGAGAGATTAGTGATATTAAAGAGAATGGTTTTAGGACACACAGTATGTGTTTGTGTGTCTGCGTGTATGTGTATGTGTGTGTGTATGTGTATGTGTGTGTGTGTATGTGTATGTATGTGTGTGTGTGTTTGTCTTACCTCCACCTCTCCGGTCTCGTTCTCCTTGAGGACAAAGCTGAGCAGCTCAGGGTCTGGCCCTGCCACCAGTCTCAGAGAGAGAGGACACTCCACCAAAGGAAGTTTCTGGAACAGATCTACTCAGACACACAGCAAAGGAAAGACACATCAGGTTCCACGTCCAGGCTATTAGCATATTATCAGATCTCTTCAGACCAACACTCAGTAGGACCAGAATGTATATGTGTATATAACTCACCCTGTCCATCGCGGTGTGTCTGTCTGTACAGGGCAAACTTGCGTGGGTTATCCAGCACCATAAACTTCTTCAGCAGGCCCTGTATGACCTCCCTGACCGTGGTAGTACTACTAATGTGGAGTTGCTTCACACAGTCACTGGGAAGGTAGAACGACGTCCGCTTGTCACTCAACCCCGCTCCCTCCCCCTCCTGGCCCTCTGACACCGTCATTGGCCGACCGCGTCTGTCTGCCTTGCCTGACTGTTCCTCTAATCCCGCACCCTCCACAGCAAGCACCGTGACTGGCCGACTCAGCCTGAGGTGGACCTTAATGAAGCCAGTGTACAAACCATCAGCAGCCTGAGTGCGAGAGAGAGAGTGAGAGAGAGTAAGATGCCTGTGTGTCAATTTTGGTCAATTCAGATTCAATACTTCACACTAGTACCTATGTGTATATGTAACGTGCTGTAGCACTCACCAGTTTCATGCCATTCTCTGAGACGTTAGAGTTGTAGTCCTCTATCCTGGCCCGCACCTCTTTCTCTGACAGAGCCTTGGGCCCTCCCACCTGTTCCTCTTTGACCTCATTCTGCTGAAACACACAGAGAGAGACAGACAACAGGCTGTGTGAGAAACAGGAACTACAGTACAGGGGGAAGTTGAGAAAGAGAGCAGTCATTTTGACTTAGACCCGAGGACACCTTGACTTCCTCTTGGATGGTTTCATGACGTTTCCCAACATTTGGCTGCTATCACTCTAAACAGCAGAGGGTGCTAACTTTCAGAAACACACTGACACACACACACACACACACACACACACACACACACACACACACACACACACACACACACACACACACACACACACACACAACTGGCTTCTGGACATTACCTATTGGGCTATAACATTTATAGAATGTTGCGTGACTCTTCATTTTTGTCTCCCTCTCCCCTCCTCCCTCCCATTCTCCTACTTGCCCTACTCCTCTTTCCCCACATCCTCCTCCCCTACCTCCCTTCAATCTCCCTGCCCTCCTCCCTGCTCCTCCTCCTCCCCAACCCATCCTCATCCTCCCTCCCCCTATTCTCCCTCCCCTCAACCTGTCCACCCACCCTCCTCCTCTCCCTCCACCTATCCTCCCTCCCTCCTCCTCCTCCTCCCCCTATTCTCCTCCACCCATCCATCCATCCTCCCTCCCCCATCCTCCCTACCCTCTACCTGTCCTCCCCACCTGTCCTCCCTCCCTCCCCTCCCCCTTCTCCTCCATTTGTTCTCCCTTCCCCATCCTCCTCCTCCCTTCCGTCCACCCATCCTCTCCTCTCCTCCTCCTCCACCCATCCTCTCCTCTCCTCCTCCTCCACCCATCCTCTCCTCTCCTCCTCCTCCACCCATCCTCTCCTCCTCCTCACCTCCCTCCTAAACCCAGCATGACTCTCTACCTCTGTCACTCTTTTTCTCTCCCTCTCCCTTCCCACTCTCAGACACTGTCAATGTGATAGCTCCAGTCTCTCCCACTGCTAGAGCCATGGAAAAGCACCAAACTCCACCTCCCCCATGCAGTGTGACTGTAGGACTCATCTTGAGACTCGCTCATCATGAGGTTGGGGGAGAGAAGGGAGAATGAGGGAGAGAAGGAGAGATGAGGAGGCATGGTTGCTGAGCAACACAGAGTTTGACTGGGTTATTTCTAGATGCATCCTCTGATGCTGTTTTGCTTCTTCTCCTCCTTTTCACTCTCTTCTTCTGGGACTTTGGTGGTGTGAGAGAGAGAGAGAGAGAGAGAGGGGAAGACCGAGAGAGAAAGAGATGGATCGAGAATCATTTATGTATGGGAGTCCTCAGGGCGTGAGGGGAGCGTGTCTGCTTCATTCAGTACAGTCGCCTTGTCCATTGTGTGTGTGCAGCATATCTTGGCTTGCATAAGCAGAGACAGGGAGCAGGATCAGTCAGAACAGGATGTTGTCTCTTATTTCTTCACTCTGCTCCTCTCCTCCTCCATGAATATCAACATCTTCTTGGGTGGAGAGTTATGTTTGTTGTGTGTTCAGTGTGTGTGCGGCACCTTTCCATGGCAGGGTTTAATGTGTGTGTGTGTGTTTATCTTGACATAAGAGTTAGAGTTAATGAAGTGAGAATGCAGAGGGAGTTTGGGCAAACTGGTCTAAATGTCAGAAAAGGACCATTTCTAAAAGGACACAACCGTAATAATGGAAGTGAAGTGATACAGAAAGTTCCAGCACTTCAGTGTCATAGAAGGGCATCAGAAAAGAGAACATTCTGAAATACACAGACCTTTAAGTGTCTGTGAGCGTGTCACCGAGACTAAACACCACTTTAACACAAAGACAGTTTACAGTTTAGTCATTTAGCAGACGCTGTTATCCACAGTGACACGTGAACAGATCTTTCACCTATTCAGGTCGGGGACTCAAACCAGCAACCCTTCAATTACTAGTCCAATGTTCTTAAACCGCTGGGCTACCTGGTGCCCCCAAATACCTTCAAACAGCATGACAATCCCTGTGACACAGAAGCTAGAGGATTGGCACAGCATTATTACTGTATTATGTGCAACACAATGTCTGCAGATAGTGTGCATATTCCTATAGCTTGCTATTTGGCATAGAGAAGCACTTTGAAGACGCATACCTGCCTCACACACCTGCCTCACACTGTCTGAATACAGATGTGCTTGGAGGAATGTGTGGTGGATTCAAGGGTCACCGTTGAAAAATCCTCCTTCACTACATCTTAGTTCTTGAAAACAATCAAATCTCTCAGGAATTCCTGTGTTTGTGTCTTAATGTTTGCTAGCTGCTAAATATAGTGCCCTCCCTCCCCTTTGTGTATTCCTATAGAAGAGAGAGTGACAATGGAGTAGTAGGACAATACTGACCCTTCACCCTTGCCGGTCCACGGCCCACCACACCCACACAGAGCTCAGGGACAGAGAAAGTGAACCAGGAGAGAAGACCCACAACCAGACCCAGAGCCACAGGGCTCCCAGGAACATCCACAGTCAGGGAAAGTGCACATGACATGGCTCACACATGAGCTGTTGCTGTTGTTCTCACGTTGACAGGATCAGACAGGGAAGGTCATGTGATCACTCAGGGGGATGTCACAGCGGGCGGAGGAGCAGATGCTCTCAGCCTTTGACACACACACACACACACACACACACACACACACACACACACACACACACACACACACACACACACACACACACACACACACACACACACACACACACACACACACACACGCAATCCATGGCCTGCCCTGTTTTGACTGGACAACTGTCTGACCTTAACTGTCTGAGTGGCATGGTGGTTAGCTTTACAAGAGGCACAGAGGAGACCTCTAAACACATACTTCCAGACACAGCACAGACCAGCAGATTACACTTTACACAGCTAGGGAACATTCTAGAACCCCTCAATGGGAAAACACAGTGTCATCCGAGGCTGCAGTGTCACCCAGAAACACCAGGAATAGATTCAGGCATTTTACTGTAGCCTATGCACCACACACATTCAACATTTACTCAACTTTCCACACAACCGTAATAATGGAAGTGAAGTGATACAGAAAGTTCCAGCACTTCAGTGTCATAGAAGGGCATCAGAAAAGAGAACATTCTGAAATACACAGACCTTTAAGTGTCTGTGAGCGTGTCATGATACTTGACTACCTAACTCTAACCTGAGCTGCACCCTCTTCTCAGACTGTGTCTCAGAACGTCAGTTCGACACGACATCTTTACCGTAGCAACACCAAATTCCTCTTGCGGTATGATGGCGGTCTACCAAACCATTGATCCCTGAGCAGACTGCTGCGGTAGAGGAAGCACACAGGAGAGGAGACACTTAGCTCCCCATCTCTCTGATAGCCACATGAACTACTGTAGATGAGCTGTCACAGCTGAGACAACAATGAGCAGTGGAGATTACATTAGAGAGGGATGGATGGAGAAAGATTGGGAGATTAGAGTGGTGTGAAGAGACAGGCACAACTCCGTGTGGAAGCTATAACCCATGCCTCATTTCCTCTTTTCCAGAAGGCAGATACCATAGAACGTGGTGTGTGTGTGTTTTGTGGTGCATGCTTCTGGTTTCATACTTTCATTCAGTGTTATATCTGCCCCTCCCTCCATTCCAACCTCCAGTCCACCCTCATCCCACTCTCTTCTCCTGTGATCAGAAAGCGCCAGGCACAAATATACACACACACAGTCTCTCTCTCTGTGTCTCTCCTTGCTTTACACCCAAACAGACGCCTCACAAGTCCTCAACTGGCAGCTTAATTAAATAGTACCCGCAAAACACCAGTCTCAACGTCAACAGTGAAGAGGAGACTCCAGGATGCTGGCCTTCTAGGCAGAGTTGTAAAGAAAACGCCATATCTCAGACTGGCCAATAAAAATAAAAGATTAGGATGGGCAAAATGACACAGACACTGGACAGAGGAACTCTGTCTAGAAGGCCAGCATCCCGGAGTCGCTTCACTGTTGATGTTGAGACTGGTGTTTTTCTGGCCATTTTGAGCCTGTAATCGAACCCACAAATGCTGATGCTCCAGATACTCAACTAGTCTAAAGAAGGCTAGTTTTATTGCTTCTTTAATCAGAACAACAGTTTTCAGCTGTGCTAATATAATTGCAAAAGGGTTTTCTAATGATCAATTAGCCTTTTAAAATGATAAACTTGGATTAGCTAACACAACGTGCCATTGGAACACAGTAGTAATGGTTGCTGATAATGGGCCTCTGAACGCCTATGTAGATATTCCATAAAAAAATCAGCCGTTTCCAGCTACAATAGTCATTTACAACATTAACAATGTCTACACTGTATTTCTGATCAATTAGATGTTATTTAATGGACAAAAAAAAAGATTTTCTTTCAAAAAACAAGGACATGTCTAAGTGACCCTAAACGTTTGAACGGTAGTGTATATATATTTAAAAATAATATAATGGCTGAGGAATAATAGTAGGACTGGGGAGTAGGAGGAAAACGCCCCTAGATCCTGACGTAGGGTTTCCCACATTATGGTCAAGGTTTGGGTTTGGATAGCTGATTCCAGATATGTGGCTGGCGCCATTGTAGACAACAGGATGAGTAAAGTGACACACACAGGGGAGGACTGGCCATCTGGCATTTCGGGCAAATGTCAGACAGGAAGGTCAATTTGTAGCCCAGTGGGCCTGTCTACCTGGGATTTTAGTACAAAATTATCCTTAGCTGGCTAATAACGGGGGCCTGGTGTGTTAAAAATGCCAGGGACGATTTTCAGTCCCAGTCCGCCCCTGCAACACAAACATTAGTGGATTATGTCAGAGAGTACAGGAACACTGTGGTTTTCGTATATATTTGTGTGTCTGTTTTTCATATTCAATCGCTAGTGGGCGACAGGGTGGTTTTCCTGTACAGGGAGACTGCTTCTACAGAAGTACTAGAGCACAGCAATCATTCTTGCAGTATATGGGGAATTGGTACCTTTCAGTCATGGCTTAAGACTGGGTCCTTTGTTTTTGGGTCACAAGAGTCTCCACCCTGGCAACCCAAACTACACAAACAGACAAACACGGGCCTGGTCTGAATTATTTTGTGACTGTGATCTTTCCAAACCAGACAGCAGAGGCACCGCAGGTATTAAGATAACACTGACAAAGGCCTCTGTGTCTGTGTAAGTGTCTGTGTAAGTGTCTGTGTATGATTGATTCTAAAACAACAGAATCTCTATGCCCTCTGTTCTAATCAGCAACAGTTTCCTCCATACGCTGCAATATGTATGTGTAGGTGTATGTGTGTATGTGTGGGTATGTACGAGTGTGTACAGTATGTGAGAGAGAAGGTAATGCAGTGCATTAAAAGCCTTGAGAACAGTGTCCCAGTGGGTGTGTGAGAGTAGAGTGTGGAGGCGTTTTCTGCAAAAACATGTTGAACCCAGTGCCATTTATTTAAATCCATGGCTCTGGTAGTACCTACTATTCTGTAAATCTGCAGCTACACAGTTACAGTTCTATGTTATCGTCATGTCCTGACCAATAAAAGGGGTTATTTGTTATTGTAGTTTGGTCAGGGCGTGGCAGGGGGTGTTTGTTCTGTGTGGTTCGGGTTTTTTGGTTTATGTTCTACATTTTCTATTTCTGTGTTTATCTAGTTTTTCTATTTCTATGTTGGGGTTTTGGTAGGACCTCCAATTAGAGGCAGCTGGTTGTCGTTGCCTCTAATTGGAGGCCATATTTAGTTGGGTTAGTTTTCTCTTGTGTTTTGTGGTTGGTTGTTTCCAGTATAGTCTGTGCACCTTACTGGACTGTTTTTGTCGTTTGTTTTGTTTAAGTTTTTTTTCCTTCAATGAAGAAGATAAATATACCCGCTGCATTTTGGTCCACTCCTTACGACGCACGTTACAGAACCACCCACCAACTAAGGACCAAGCAGCGGAGGAGGGAGCAGCAGGAGAGCTACTTGGAGTCATGGACATGGGAGGAGATCCTGGATGGTAAAGGACCATGGCATCAGGCTGGGGAGTACAAGCGCCCGAAGGAGGAGCTGGAGGAAGCTAAAAGGGAACGACGGACGTATGAGGTATTATATCCTCCATTTCAGGAGGAGAGGAGGCAGCCCCCCGCATACGGGGAGTTTAGCTAAGTCAGGGGGAGCCCTGACCTAACTTCCCGGGTGTACAGGAGAGAGACGGTGGAGCATAAAGGAGCCAGTCAAGGAATCAAGCGAGGAGGTTGACGTGAGATTCCAGAGAGAGGTACTGGCGGAAAGGGCACGAAGGAGCACCTGTGCTTATTATTGGGAGCGACGGATTAAGCAAGCACCATGTTATGCGGAGATACGCACGGTATCGCCAGTGCGCAGCTACAGCCCGGTGCGCTTAATGAAAGCTCCTCACAGGTGTCATGCTAGAGCCAGCATCGAGCCAGGACCGGTGATGCAAGTTGCAAACATCAGACCGCCGATGAGGGTTCATGGCCCAGTGTATCCTGTTCCTGCTCCTTGTACTCTTCCTTTAGTGTGCCTGCCGAGTCCAGTACGTCCTGTTCCTGCTCCTCGCACTAGCCCTGAGGTGCGTGTCAATAGTCTGGCGCCTCCAAAGCCAGCCCCACGCATCAGGCCTTCAGTGCGCAGTCCCAGTCCAGAGCTTCCGGCGACAGTGCCTCGTCCAGAGCTTCCGGCAACAGTTCCCCGTCCAGAGCTTCCGGCGACAGTCCCACAGTCCGGAGCCTCCAGCGACGCACCTCAGCCCGAGGTCTCCAGCGACGCACCTCAGCCCGAGGTCCTTCAGCAGTGGTCTACAGTCCTGAGCCTTCAGCGGGGGTGGGCAGGTTAGAATGGGGACTAAGGCCGGAGCCAGACCCACCTCCGTAGTTGGAGGATTGGGGGGGGGGGGTGTAGCACGGGAGCAGTCGTTGACGGTGGCCACCCTCCCTTCCCTCCCTTTAAGTTTGGGGTTATTTTTTGTGTGGTTTTTGTTTTGAGGTGTATTCGGGGTCTGCACCTTTGGGGGGGTACTGTCACGTCCTGACCACTAAAAGGGGTTATTTGTTATTGTAGTTTGGTCAGGGCGTGGCAGGGGGTGTTTGTTTTGTGTGGTTCGGGTTTTTTGGTTTATGTTCTACATTATCTATTTCTGTGTTTATCTAGTTTTTCTATGTTGGGGTTTTGGTAGGACCTCCAATTAGAGCCAGCTGGTTGTCGTTGCCTCTAATTGGAGGCCATATTTAGTTGGGTTAGTTTTCTCTTGTGTTTTGTGGGTGGTTGTTTCCGGTATAGTCTGTGCACCTTACTGGATTGTATTCGTCTTTTGTTTAAGTGTTTTTTCTTTAATAAAATTAAGAAGATGAGCACTTTACACGCTGCGTTTTGGTCCACTCCTTACGACGCCTGTGACAGTTATACAACTGATTACTATTCATATGAACAAACAAACAAGCCCCAAACATTCCCCTCTCTGGCAGAAGATGGCACCACCGCTGTGTAAAACTGAAAGTGTGTATATGTGTGTCGTGCGGAGTTCTAACTCAAAGCAGAATCAGTGAGATCCGCTGTTGCTACGGTTACCTTGTCCAGGTGAACTATTCTAAGGGAAAAGAAAGGGGAGGGAGAGAGTGAGCGAGCCCTGAAGAAAATCTCACAATCAAGGACAGGTGTGTGACTATGTAACTATCTATCCTGTTACTAAGGAAACAACGACAGACAACAGCTGATGGAACCATTAACATATTGCTCCTATACAGCCCTTTCAGATCTAAGCCATGAAAAACTGTCCTAGAGGGTACCGCTCCTACAAGGCTGCATGGATAGCTGATTGATTATATGACAGAAGGAACACAGGCAGAAGGATCTCTGTCACACATGTAACCGGTGTGAAATGGCTAGCTAGTTAGCGGGGTACGCGCTAATAGCGTTTCAAATCGGTGGCGTCACTCGCTCTGAGACCTTAAAGTAGTTGTTTCCCTTGCTCTGCAAGGGCTGTGGATCTGTACGGAAGGGACCGTACAGATCCGAACATGACTGCTGCAGTAGACGGTTTATAATTTATACTGCTGCTCTTGCTTTTCACGAGAGTGGAGCTTGTTGTTGGCCAATCATCAAAGCGGCAATAGGCTACAGCCATATTGCCTTGTTCCTTGTGTGACAAAATATAGGACATATCTAATCAATGGAAGATGGAATTAAAAAAGATGGAATTAAAGTTAAAGGAGAAGGATAGGCTACAACAACCAAGAGCTAACAGGTAGGCTGCTAACATATTCTGAATGGAGTTGTTGTGATTTGTAACTGTAGAATCAGAAGGCACTGCAACCTCAGCCTAGCTAGCTAACATTTGATGTAGTCAAGATGGGTACTACGTAATCGTATTTGATGATAAATAACCTTGCTAGTTGTCCTCAGGTCCGTTCAGAACGGGTCTCTATATTTCCTAAAAATATTTATGCAACTTTTTGGACCTGTGAAGACCTCTAGTGCCTACTTCCTCTTAACTCAGCACTTCTCCTTTTTCAGCTGAATATTGTTGACATCAAAACTGACACAACCCCTCCCTCCATCTCTTTATCTGTGTCGTACCTTATCCAGCTTTTTGGGCTGGCGGAAGAAGGTGGTCTTTGCGGTGAAGAAGGTGAAGTCTTCGCCCTCCTCATCCAGACTGCAGTAGCCGCTGCTCATGCTGTTGCTGCCAGTCATTTAGGAGTTAAATACGAGCTGCCTATAGACACCCAGCAGAGCCGCAGGAGGAAATCTGATTGTTCCCAAGGGGGGGATTCTCTGTCTGTAGAGGCATTCAGCAACACACACTGTTCACAATGCTCAGTCCTAGAGCTCTTCACATCCCCTCTGCATCCACAGCCAGTCCCTTGGTATCTCAGTATATGGACACACACCACTAAAGCTCACAGTCCAAGTATCGCTCAGTTCTCTCAATACAAGCATCCACTGCCGGTGGTTCACAGTCCTGTGTCTGTAGGTATCCAGATAGGCTTTGACTACAGGATCAGGGGTGAAGAGAGAGGAGAGGTCGGCTTAGATTTGGGTCCGTACAGCGTTCCTCGTTCCACCAGAGAGGCTTCAGGAAATCGGAGAGCGCAAGTAGAGATGTGTCACTTCCTCCTGTCATGTGTGCTCTGACACCGGTATCACACACACATGCCGGTGTCACAGAGTCAGAGTATCAAAGCTTAGCCTCCAATTACAGCACTGCTCACCTGAGAATGCCTCACAGACACACATACATACACATGCTGACACACGCACACACACTGCCCCCTCAACCCCCTCCTACCCTACCGCTGTGTGTACTGATCAGCTGATAAGAGCCGTGAATGGGTGCACACACACACGCAAATTACTCTAGCAGGCTACTGCCGCTTACCCATACAGGCTCTCTCTCACACATCAATTACTCTGACAGGCTCTCTCTCACACATCAATTACTCTGACAGGCTCTCTCACACACATCAATTACTCTGACAGGCTCTCTCACACATCAATTACTCTGACAGGCTCTCTCTCACACATCAATTACTCTGACAGGCTCTCTCACACATCAATTACTCTGACAGGCTCTCTCACACATCAATTACTCTGACAGGCTCTCTCTCACACATCAATTACTCTGACAGGCTCTCTCTCACACATCAATTACTCTGACAGGCTCTCTCACACATCAATTACTCTGACAGGCTCTCTCTCTCTCACACACACAAACACAATCCGGTAGCGGTAGTTCAGGTCAGTGGCTCCAGGGCAGGCTGCAGTGTCCCTGTGCTGCAGTGTCCCTGTGCTGCAGTGTCCCTGTGCTGCAGTGTCCCTGTGCAGTCCCTGGTTCTTGGGAAGAAACCTCAGCTGCTGCAGGCTTCTGACATTTGCAAGTTCATCTGCAGCCACACACAGATAAGCTTGTGAACCATTTCACAGAGACAGGCAGAAAAGCTGTAGTTCTCTCTCTCTCTCTCCTCTCTGCAGAGCTACACAAACACCCTCTCCTCTCATCCCCTCCTCTATTCTTTCTCATCCTGCAAGCAATGGCACCCTGCTCAGCCCAGCCACTTCCTCTAATGGAGAGAGAGAGAGAGAGACACCATTGTAAATTCCACCTATATTTATGTTTATTTATTTTCCCTTTTGTACTTTAACTATTTGCACAACATGTCAACACTGTATATAGACATAATGACATTTCTTTATTCTTCTGGAACTTTTGTAAGTGTAATGTTTACAGTTTTTTTTGTATTGTTTTTTTTTGTATTGTTTATTTCATTTTTGTTGAATATCTATTTCACTTGCTTTGGCAATGTAAACATATGTTTCCTATGCCAATAAAGCACCATAAATTGAAATGAGAGAGTGAGAGAGACAGGGAGAGAGTGAGAGGGAGAGATGTGGTCTCATAGCTCATAACACTTGATATGCATGAGCAGGAAGCCACAGTAATATGTGTGCTGTGCTCTGCCTTAGTGCTGCAGCTGTATGAGATAAACCTCCACATGTATAATAACCCTTCTGTTTACTACTGCATTAGAATGCCATTATTCACTCTTATAAGCATGCTAAAAAACACACAGACAGATGCATGCACTGCACGCAAGCACACACACACAGTAATGATGAAGATATTAATCTCAGATAAATTCATTTTAGGTCTACTTCCATAAAGAGGAATTGTAAGCATTTATTAATTCATTTAGGGTTAGAATTAGGTTAAATGGTCAAAGTTAGGGTTAGGTAAAAAAGGATTTTGAATGGAAATGAATTTTAGGTCCCCATGAGTATAGAAGAACTAAACATGTGTGTCTGCGTGTGTGCGTGTGCGTGGGCGTGCGTGTCAGAGAGCCTTTTAAAAAAATGTAGCGTTAAGAAATTAGATTGACAGACGGTTGATCAGGTGGACTCTGTCAGTCTTTCAGAGAGAAGGAAGTTGTTCTGTCAGAGGAGAAAGATCCTCCATTAAAGAGATGGAACCTGTCCATCTCCCCTGTCAGAGGAGAAAGATCCTCCATTAAATAGATGGAACCTGTCCATCTCCCCTGTCAGAGGAGAAAGATCCTCCATTAAAGAGATGGAACCTGTCCATCTCCCCTGTCAGAGGAGAAAGATCCTCCATTAAAGAGATGGAACCTGTCCATCTCCCCTGTCAGAGGAGAAAGATCCTCCATTAAAGAGATGGAACCTGTCCATCTCCCCTGTCAGAGGAGAAAGATCCTCCATTAAAGAGATGGAACCTGTCCATCTCCCCTGTGAGAGGTTAATTACATTCTGATAGATTGTTGAGAGAGCTGTCTGTCTCTCTCCAGTGGTAACCACAGACAGACAGAGAACTGCCTGTCTTCCTGTCAGGTCAGTATCAGCTGATGGCAGATTCAACACCATTACCATCATCACTGTGGAGGGGGACAGATGAGACAGTGGGTGGTAGGGGGAAATAAGAGGAGCACATTGACAGACCAGGCCCTCACCATTCTATTTCAGCCCCCCTGCCATGCCAGAGTCGATAAAGCCCAGTGAATTAGGCTCCAGTCTCACTCAATGAGACGCATTGATTCTGTGGAGGTATTGGCAAAAAAGGGATTGATCTCTGCTTGTGTAAGCACCAAAGAAAGACAGAAAGAAAGAGAAAGAGGGAGAGAAGAAGACAGAGAGAGGGGGAAGAGAGAGACAGAGGAGAAGAGAGATAGAGGAGAAGAGAGAGAGTAGGGAGTAGAAGAGGAAGAAGCTGTCATCTCTAATCATCTCTATGGTACAATAATAGTGTACTCCTCCAGCTCCGATGCCCATTCCAGCCACTGGTCTGGATGGAGGTCAACACACTGGGCAGCCTGCACACACCAGACAAGAGTTTAATATGACTCCAGGCTACAGAGATAATCAACTGTCTCTCCACTGCAGGCCTAAGCTAACACACAGGCTGTCACGTCCTGACCAGTAAAAGAGGTTATTTGTTATTGTAGTTTGGTCAGGACGTGGCAAGTGTGTGTTTGTTTTGTGTTGTCAGGGGTTTTTAGGTATTGTTCTATGTTTTGTATTTCTATGTTCGTATTTCTAGTTGTTCTATTTCTATGTTAGTTTTGTGAACGACCTCCAATTAGAAGCAGCTGGTTGTCGTTGCTTCTAATTGGAGGCCATATTTATATGGGTTTATTTTCTCTTGTGTTTGTTTCTTTGTATAGCTGGTAGCCTTACAGGACTGTCGTTCGTTGTCTTTAGTAAATAAAAATATAAGTATGGACACTTACCACGCTGCGTATTGGTCCGATATTTCTTACTCCTCATCTGAAGACAAAGAATATGACAGAACCACCCACCAAAAGAGGACCAAGCAGCGGAGGAAGGAGCAGCAGAGGAGCTATGTAGAGTCGTGGACATGGGAGGAAATATTGGCTGGAGAGGGACCATGGAAGAAGGCTGGAGAAAACCAGGAATGTTATGTGGGAACACGGCTGGCAAGGAAGCCTGAGAGGCAGGGGCACACGGAGTTGGAGCAAGTCAGGCAATAGGCCTGAACCAACTCCTCGTGCTTATTACGGGGAGCAACAGATCGAGAAAGCACCGAGCTATGACGAAATGCGCGCTGTATTGCCCAGACGCGTTCAAAGGCCGGTGCAATTGGTGAAAGCTCCTCAGTATGGCCAAGCTATGGTGAGCACTCAGCCAGGAAGGGTTGTGCAGGCCGTATGCTCCAGACCTCCAGTGCATCTCCAGGGTCCAGTTTACCCTGTTCCTGCTCCTCGCACTAGCCCTGTGGTGCGTGTCACTAGTCTGGCGCCTCCTAAGCCAGTTCCACGGACCAGGCCTCCAGTGCGTCAGCCCAGTCCAGTACGTCCTGCTCCTGCTCCTCGCACTAGTCCTGAGGTGCGTGTCCCTAGTTTGGCGCCTCCAAAGCCAGCCCCACGCACCAGGCCTTTAGTGCACCTGTCCAGTCCGGAACCGGCGCAGCCAGAGTCGCCCTCCAGTCCGGAACCGGCGCAGCCAGAGTCGTCCTCCCGTCCGGAACCGGCGCAGCCAGAGTCGCCCTCCAGTCCGGAACCGGCGCAGCGTCTCAGCCCGAGGTCTCCAGAGACTGTCACGTCCTGACCAGTAAGAGGTTATTTGTTATTGTAGTTTGGTCAGGACGTGGCAGGTGTGTTGTTTTGTGTTGTCTGGGTTTTTTGGGTATTGTTCTATGTTCGTATTTCTAGTTCTATTTCTATGTTAGTTTTGGGAACGACCTCCAATTAGAAGCAGCTGGTTGTCGTTGCTTGGAGGCCATATTTTATATGGGTTTATTTTCTCTTGTTTGTGGGCGGTTTCTTTGTATAGCTGGTAGCCTTACAGGACTGTCGTTCGTTTTGTTTAGTGTTCACGTTTAGTAAATAAAAATAAGTATGGACACTTACCACGCTGCGTATTGGTCCGATATTTCTTACTCCTCATCAGAAGACGAAGAATGACACAGGCACGTATCACTGTGTAGTATTTGGCATGGCTACAGTTTCCAGCTCCTTACTGGAGGCGTGCTGGGTTCTCACTCGCTAAAAACAATGAAGGAGATGTGTGTGCGTGTGTTATCTGGCCCACTCTATGCGGTGTCAGTGTGTTTTGAGAACAGAGTGAATCACAACAGAAACACAGATTTACACATGAAGACTATTTCAAAAACACTACATCCACCAATATTTCCCATGTGTTTTTTTTCATCAGAAATGATTGCTTTGTGTGTGTAAAATATTACTGTTCTCAGATTTTTTTTTTATTCACAGATGTTAAAGATGTGTAAAATATGGTTATTTACAAAACACTATATACACACACATTGTTAAGCTGGAACTGAATGTTCGTATCCTGTAAATTTGACTGATGTTGTCTCACCTAGCTATCTTAAGATAAATGCACTTATTGTAAGTCGCTCTGGATAAGAGCAACTGCTAAATGACTATCATTTCAAATGTAAATTAAACTCTTCACATGCACACACATTCAACTCAGAGTTGGCTAGATATTCACTTGAGAGGGAGACACAGTTCTACTTTATACAGAATATGAGTGTGACTATGCGTGTGTGTGCATATGTGTGAACACCTGCAAATATTTATGACCTCAAAACCTAATCAACAAGATTAGAGTGTGCTAACATGAAAGCAGGAAGTGAGAAAGCTGGTTTCTGTGTTCGGGTGCGTACGTGTAGTAGACTATACTACAGGTAGAGGAAGTCAGTGAACGCAGACAGGCAGCTAATATATCTGTGCTCACAGAGACCAACAACTTTACCAAGAGTATGGCCCTCATGTAACCAACAAGGCTTCCTGTACTCACAACCCTGTAGGGCCACTATAACACACACACAGTTAGCTAAAGCAACTTGCTTGCTAAAGCACAGTGTTCGTCCTCAAAAGAGAGGTTATATAAACACAAAGAGCATACACACCCTGAGAGACTGACACAGAGGGCACAGCAACATGCACACACACAGCAGATGATTTCTGTGACAGGTCAGACAGAAGGCCGGGGAATGTTTGGAGTAGCTCTGGGGGGGTGAGGAGGAGTTTAGCTCTCTGCAGGGCTGTCTCCCCCACCCTCCCCATGCTCTGCTCTTCTCACAGAGACAGCGCAGCCAGGAAGGCTGGGGTAAGGCTACGGCTAGGCTAATGACTGAGCATATGCCCCCATGAGAGGAGAGAAAGGGTAGGGGGAGAGGAGAGAAAGGGTAGGGGGGAGAGGAGAGAAAGAGTAGGGGGGAGAGGAGAGAAAGGGTAGGGGGGAGAGGAGAGAAAGGGTAGGGGGGAGAGGAGAGAAAGAGTAGGGGGGAGAGGAGAGAAAGGGTAGGGGGGAGAGGAGAGAAAGGGTAGGGGGGAGAGGAGAGAAAGGGTAGGGGGGAGAGGAGAGAAAGAGTAGGGGGGAGAGGAGAGAAAGGGTAGGGGGGAGAGGAGAGAAAGGGTAGGGGGGAGAGGAGAGAAAGGGTAGGGGGGAGGAGAGAAAGGGTAGGGGGGAGGAGAGAAAGGGTAGTGGGGAGGAGAGAGAAAGGGTAGGGGAGAGGAGAGAAAGGGTAGGGGGGAGGAGAGAGAAAGGGTAGTGGGGAGGAGAGAGAAAGGGTAGTGGGGAGGAGAGAGAAAGGGTAGGGGGGAGGAGAGAAAGGGTAGGGGGGAGAGGAGAGAAAGGGTAGGGGGAAGGAGAGAAAGGGTAGGGGGAAGGAGAGAAAGGGTAGAGGAGAGAGAAAGGGTAGGGGGGAGGAGAGAGAAAGGGTAGGGGGAAAGGAGAGAAAGGGTAGGGGGGAGGAGAGAAAGGGTAGTGGGGAGGAGAGAGAAAGGGTAGGGGGGAGGAGAGAAAGGGTAGTGGGGAGAGGAGAGAAAGGGTAGGGGGAAAGGAGAGAAAGGGTAGGGGGGAGGAGAGAAAGGGTAGTGGGGAGGAGAGAGAAAGGGTAGTGGGGAGAGGAGAGAAAGGGTAGGGGGGAGGAGAGAGAAAGGGTAGGGGGAAAGGAGAGAAAGGGTAGGGGGGAGGAGAGAAAGGGTAGGGGGGAGGAGAGAGAAAGGGTAGGGGGGAGGAGAGAGAAAGGGTAGGGGGAGAGGAGAGAAAGGGTAGGGGAGAGGAGAGAAAGGGTAGGGGGGAGGAGAGAGAAAGGGTAGTGGGGAGAGGAGAGAAAGGGTAGTGGGGAGAGGAGAGAGAAAGGGTAGGGGGGAGGAGAGAGAAAGGGTAGTGGGGAGAGGAGAGAAAGGGTAGGGGGGAGGAGAGAAAGGGTAGTGGGGAGGAGAGAGAAAGGGTAGGGGAGAGGAGAGAAAGGGTAGGGGGGAGGAGAGAGAAAGGGTAGTGGGGAGAGGAGAGAAAGGGTAGTGGGGAGAGGAGAGAGAAAGGGTAGGGGGGAGGAGAGAGAAAGGGTAGTGGGGAGAGGAGAGAAAGGGTAGGGGGGAGGAGAGAGAAAGGGTAGGGGGAGGAGAGAGAAAGGGTAGTGGGGAGAGGAGAGAAAGGGTAGGGGGGAGGAGAGAGAAAGGGTAGGGGGGAGGAGAGAGAAAGGGTAGTGGGGAGAGGAGAGAAAGGGTAGGGGGGAGGAGAGAGAAAGGGTAGGGGGGAGAGGAGAGAAAGGGTAGCGGGGAGAGGAGAGAAAGGGTAGTGGGGAGGAGAGAGAAAGGTTAGGGGGAGGAGAGAGAAAGGGTAGTGGGGAGAGGAGAGAAAGGGTAGTGGGGAGAGGAGAGAAAGGGTAGGGGGGAGGAGAGAGAAAGGGTAGTGGGGAGAGGAGAGAAAGGGTAGGGGGAGAGGAGAGAAAGGGTAGGGGGAGAGGAGAGAAAGGGTAGGGGGGAGAGGAGAGAAAGGGTAGTGGGGAGGAGAGAGAAAGGGTAGTGGGGAGAGGAGAGAAAGGGTAGGGGGGAGAGGAGAGAAAGGGTAGGGGGGAAAGGAGAGAAAGGGTAGGGGGGAAAGGAGAGAAAGGGTAGGGGGGAGGAGAGAGAAAGGGTAGGGGGGAGGAGAGAGAAAGAGTAGGGGGGAAAGGAGAGAAAGGGTAGGGGGGAAAGGAGAGAAAGGGTAGGGGGGAGGAGAGAGAAAGAGTAGGGGGAGGAGAGAGAAAGGGTAGGGGGAGGAGTAGACAGCAGAGGTGGAGAGGATGGGCACTATGAGTTACAGAGGGGCATGAGATATGTGCTCAAAGAACATTTTGACTCCAAATGTATGTGAGAGAGAGAGAGAGGAGAGAAAGAGAGACAGGAGAGACAGGAGAGATAGAGACAGGAGAGAGAGAGGCAGGAGAGATAGAGAGAGAGACAGGAGAGAGAGAGACAGGAGAGAGAGAGAGACAGGAGAGAGAGAGACAGGAGAGAGAGAGACAGGAGAGAGAGAGACAGGAGAGAGAGAGACAGGAGAGATGGAGAGATAGAGAGACAGGAGAGATAGAGAGACAGGAGAGATAGAGAGATAGAGACAGGAGAGATAGAGAGACAGGAGAGATAGAGAGACAGGAGAGATAGAGAGACAGGAGAGAGAGAGAGACAGGAGAGAGAGAGAGACAGGAGAGATAGAGAGTCAGGAGAGAGAGAGAGACAGGAGAGAGAGAGAGACAGAGAGACAGGAGAGATAGAGAGACAGGAGAGAGAGAGAGCGAGACAGGAGAGAGAGAGAGCGAGACAGGAGAGAGAGAGAGCGAGACAGGAGAGAGAGAGAGCGAGACAGGAGAGATAGAGAGACAGGAGAGATAGAGAGACAGGAGAGATAGAGAGACAGGAGAGATAGAGACAGGAGAGAGAGAGACAGGAGAGAGAGAGAGACAGGAGAGACAGGAGAGAGAGAGAGACAGGAGAGAGAGAGACAGGAGAGATAGAGAGACAGGAGAGATAGAGAGACAGGAGAGATAGAGAGACAGGAGAGATAGAGAGACAGGAGAGAGAGAGAGACAGGAGAGAGAGAGAGACAGGAGAGACAGGAGAGAGAGAGAGACAGGAGAGAGAGAGACAGGAGAGATAGAGAGACAGGAGAGACAGGAGAGATAGAGACAGGAGAGAGAGAGGCAGGAGAGATAGAGAGAGAGACAGGAGAGAGAGAGAGACAGGAGAGAGAGAGACAGGAGAGAGAGAGACAGGAGAGAGAGAGACAGGAGAGAGAGAGACAGGAGAGATGGAGAGATAGAGAGACAGGAGAGATAGAGAGACAGGAGAGATAGAGAGACAGGAGAGATAGAGAGACAGGAGAGAGAGAGAGACAGGAGAGAGAGAGAGAGACAGGAGAGATAGAGAGTCAGGAGAGATAGAGAGTCAGGAGAGAGAGAGAGACAGGAGAGAGAGAGAGACAGAGAGACAGGAGAGATAGAGAGACAGGAGAGAGAGAGAGCGAGACAGGAGAGAGAGAGAGCGAGACAGGAGAGAGAGAGAGCGAGACAGGAGAGAGAGAGAGCGAGACAGGAGAGATAGAGAGACAGGAGAGATAGAGAGACAGGAGAGATAGAGAGACAGGAGAGATAGAGACAGGAGAGAGAGAGACAGGAGAGAGAGAGAGACAGGAGAGAGAGAGAGAGAGAGACAGGAGAGAGAGAGACAGGAGAGATAGAGAGACAGGAGAGATAGAGAGACAGGAGAGATAGAGAGACAGAGAGAGACAGGAGAGAGAGAGAGACAGAGAGAGAGAGAGAGGAGAGAGAGAGAGACAGGAGAGAGAGAGACAGGAGAGATAGAGAGACAGGAGAGATAGAGAGACAGGAGAGAGAGAGAGACAGGAGAGAGAGAGAGAGAGAGAGAGACAGGAGAGAGAGAGAGACAGGAGAGAGAGAGAGACAGGAGAGAGAGAGAGACAGGAGAGATAGAGAGACAGGAGAGAGAGAGAGACAGGAGAGATAGAGAGACAGGAGAGAGAGAGAGACAGGAGAGATAGAGAGACAGGAGAGAGAGATAGAGAGACAGGAGAGATAGAGAGATAGAGAGACAGGAGAGAGAGATAGAGAGACAGGAGAGAGAGAGAGAGAGACAGGAGAGAGAGAGAGAGAGACAGGAGAGAGAGAGACAGGAGAGATGGAGAGACAGGAGAGAGAGAGAGACAGGAGAGATAGAGAGACAGGAGAGATAGAGAGATAGAGAGACAGGAGAGATAGAGAGACAGGAGAGATAGAGAGACAGGAGAGTGGGGTTCTGAAAGTGTGAAAAGGAAAACATTGCCTTAGGAGGATCCCTATTAGTTAAATAACAACCTCGGACTCAACAAAATGAATCCACTGAAAATCACATCCCAAATACCAACACACACACCATCACTGAGAGAGGAACAGCCAGAACGACAGCCAGAACGACAGCCAGAACGACAGCCAGAACGACAGCCAGAACGACAGCCAGAACGACAGCCAGAACGACAGCCAGAACGACAGCCAGAACGACAGCAGGGATGATAAAGGCTAAAGGAACAGAGGGTCATCTCCTGACCCTGCAGAGCATTGCTTTACACTCACAAGAATAGTGGATCAATAGTGGAAAATCTATAGTGATTGAGTGGATGTTATGTCTTTGTCTCCTGTGTGTGTGTGTGTGTGGTGTGTGTGTGTGTGTGTGTGTGTGTGTGTCCGTGCGTGTCCTACTCTGCTGCATTGACTTTCTGTGTGTGGTGTGTGTGTGTGTGTGTGTGTGTGTGTGTGTGTGTGTGTGTGTGTGTGTGTGTGTGAGTGTGTGTGTGTGTGTCCGTGCGTGTCTTACTCTGCTGCATTGACTTTCTGTGTGTGGTGTGTGTGTGTGTGAGTGTGTGTGTCTGTGCGTGTCCTACTCTTCTGCATTGACTTTCTGTGTGTGTGTGTGTGTGTGTGTGTGTGTCCGTGCGTGTCCTACTCTGCTGCATTGACATTCTGTGAGTGTGTGTGTGGTGTGTGTGTGTGTGTGTGTGTCTCCGTGCTTGTCCTACTCTGCTGCATTGACTTTGTGTGTGTGCAGCTCAAGTGCTTCACAGCCAACATGACCAGCAGCATCCTGTCAAACAGCTTGTGACCTACAACAACCCCCACTACACAGTACACCTGATGACACCTGATTCCCTTAGCTCTAGATCTGTCTCACCTTGTTCTGAGGCGTGGAGCAGTGTCTTCTGGGAGATGGAGTTTCCTGTGGGTTGCTGTCTCTCTGGTTGCAGTCCAGCTGGACCCGCCCCTCACACTCCAGGTGACAGGTGTAGCTGCAGTCTGACAGACACACAAACAGACCAATCAATGACTGGATCAACACACAGGGCACCGATTAGAGAGCAGCAATGATAAAGCATTTTCCTTGGAACTCAGTGTTTGGCCGTTAGTATCACCCTTGTCCTGGTGTGGCGGACTGTAATGGGGACAGAGTCTGCGAGCACACTGTTCTGGGGTAATGGGTAATGTGAGTCTATTGAGGAGTCACATACTAATCATGTAGCCAGCAGGCAGTAGAGTGAGTCAGGGTCAAGAAGATCTTCAACAACACACACACACACACACACACACACACACAGACACACACTATATCAATCTAACAAGGACAAATCTCACACCAATCCAAACTAAGATGAAATAATTCAGGTACCTCCCAACAGTTTCAATATGCATTTTCACAATATTTCAGGCTGATAGAATCTAATCTGCTGTTGTGGACTTGACATTTCATTGAGAGATCTGCCTGAGAGCTCTGTGTTCATGTGACTCCACCTAGAGGCTCTACATAACCGTAGTGGTTGATTTCCAGGTTTCTCCTCACTGAAGTGAATGCTCTCTGTTGTATTAATGCACAGATGTCACTAGAGGGTGGTAAAGAGCTAATATCGCACAGGTAGCGAGGGCAGAGTACAGCAACACAGCCTACACAGAAAAGACTACCACTACAGAACAACACAGCCTACACAGAAAAGACTACCACTACAGAGCAACACAGCCTACACACAGAAAAGACTACCACTACAGAGCAACACAGCCTACACAGAAAAGACTACCACTATAGAGCAACACAGCCTAGACACAGAAAAGACTACCACTACAGAGCAACACAGCCTACACAGAAAAGACTACCACTACAGAGCAACACAGCCTACACACAGAAAAGACTACCACTACAGAGCAACACAGCCTACACACAGAAAAGACTACCACTACAGAGCAACACAGCCTACACACAGAAAAGACTACCACTACAGAGCAACACAGCCTACACACAGAAAAGACTACCACTACAGAGCAACACAGCCTACACACAGAAAAGACTACCACTACAGAGTGTTTTCAGATCTGAGGTCATGAAGGGAGGAGAAGAGGCAGTGTAACACTATTGGGACACTGTTCTCCCACCAGCTCATACAATCAGAGGCTACACACAAAGTGAAGGCTACAGGGCAGCACGGTAACCAAGGTAACGAATCCTCTCTGTAACAGCCTGATCGATGAGTGAGTGTGAGGGACGGATGCCTTGCTGATAGGAGGGAGGTGTCTGGGGAAGAGAGAGAGACTCAGTGTTGATGGAAATATATATATAGAGAGAGAGAAATAGATCAATCTAGTTCACTTGCTTTGGCAATGTTAACATATGTTTCCCATGCCAATAAAGCCCCTTGAACTGAATTGAAAGAGAGAGAGAGAGAGAGAGAGCAGGCCAATCCAAACACTCAGAGAAGGGAAATGCGTTTTGGGAGGAGAGACTCTCCCATCCTGTCCTCCTTTTCACATCTCACCCCTCACGTTTAGTAACATCCTATCAGCCAGTTCCATTCCAATCAGGCAGACAGGACCTCAGTCCCCCATTCACCAGGGTAGGTCTGAGCTAGGTGCTGCTCTGATTGGTTAATCTTCCGTCAGTCCACCATTCACCAGGGTAGGTCTGAGCTAGGTGCTGCTCTGATTGGTTAATCTTCCGTCAGTCCACCATTCACCAGGGTAGGACTGAGCTAGGTGCTGCTCTGATTGGTTAATCTTCCGTCAGTCCACCATTCACCAGGGTAGGACTGAGCTAGGTGCTGCTCTGATTGGTTAATCTTCCGTCAGTCCACCATTCACCAGGGTAGGTCTGAGCTAGGTGCTGCTCTGATTGGTTAATCTTCCGTCAGTCCACCATTCACCAGGGTAGGTCTGAGCTAGGTGCTGCTCTGATTGGTTAATCTTCCGTCAGTCCACCATTCACCAGGGTAGGACTGAGCTAGGTGCTGCTCTGATTGGTTAATCTTCCGTCAGTCCACCATTCACCAGGGTAGGACTGAGCTAGGTGCTGCTCTGATTGGTTAATCTTCCGTCAGTCCACCATTCACCAGGGTAGGACTGAGCTAGGTGCTGCTCTGATTGGTTAATCTTCCGTCAGTCCACCATTCACCAGGGTAGGTCTGAGCTAGGTGCTGCTCTGATTGGTTAATCTTCCGTCAGTCCACCATTCACCAGGGTAGGTCTGAGCTAGGTGCTGCTCTGATTGGTTAATCTTCCGTCAGTCCACCATTCACCAGGGTAGGACTGAGCTAGGTGCTGCTCTGATTGGTTAATCTTCCGTCAGTCCACCATTCACCAGGGTAGGACTGAGCTAGGTGCTGCTCTGATTGGTTAATCTTCCATCAGTCCACCATTCACCAGGGTAGGACTGAGCTAGGTGCTGCTCTGATTGGTTAATCTTCCGTCAGTCCACCATTCACCAGGGTAGGTCTGAGCTAGGTGCTGCTCTGATTGGTTAATCTTCCGTCAGTCCACCATTCACCAGGGTAGGTCTGAGCTAGGTGCTGCTCTGATTGGTTAATCTTCCGTCAGTCCACCATTCACCAGGGTAGGACTGAGCTAGGTGCTGCTCTGATTGGTTAATCTTCCGTCAGTCCACCATTCACCAGGGTAGGTCTGAGCTAGGTGCTGCTCCGATTGGTTAATCTTCCGTCAGTCCACCATTCACCAGGGTAGGACTGAGCTAGGTGCTGCTCCGATTGGTTAATCTTCCGTCAGTCCACCATTCACCAGGGTAGGACTGAGCTAGGTGCTGCTCCGATTGGTTAATCTTCCGTCAGTCCACCATTCACCAGGGTAGGACTGAGCTAGGTGCTGCTCCGATTGGTTAATCTTCCGTCAGTCCACCATTCACCAGGGTAGGTCTGAGCTAGGTGCTGCTCTGATTGGTTAATCTTCCGTCAGTCCACCATTCACCAGGGTAGGCCTGAGCTAGATGCTGCTCTGATTGGTTAATCTTCCGTCAGTCCACCATTCACCAGGGTAGGCCTGAGCTAGATGCTGCTCTGATTGGTTAATCTTCCGTCAGTCCACCATTCACCAGGGTAGGTCTGAGCTAGGTGCTGCTCTGATTGGTTAATCTTCCGTCAGTCCACCCTTCACCAGGGTAGGTCTGAGCTAGGTGCTGCACTGATTGGTTAATCTTCCGTCAGTCCACCCTTCACCAGGGTAGGTCTGAGCTAGGTGCTGCTCTGATTGGTTAATCTTCCGTCAGTCCACCCTTCACCAGGGTAGGTCTGAGCTAGGTGCTGCTCTGATTGGTTAATCTTCTGTCAGTCCACCATTCACCAGGGTAGGTCTGAGCTAGGTGCTGCTCTGATTGGTTAATTTTCCGTCAGTCCACCATTCACCAGGGTAGGACTGAGCTAGGTGCTGCTCCGATTGGTTAATCTTCCGTCAGTCCACCATTCACCAGGGTAGGTCTGAGCTAGGTGCTGCTCCGATTGGTTAATCTTCCGTCAGTCCACCATTCACCAGGGTAGGTCTGAGCTAGGTGCTGCTCCGATTGGTTAATCTTCCGTCAGTCCACCATTCACCAGGGTAGGTCTGAGCTAGGTGCTGCTCTGATTGGTTAATCTTCCGTCAGTCCACCATTCACCAGGGTAGGTCTGAGCTAGGTGCTGCTCTGATTGGTTAATCTTCCGTCAGTCCACCATTCACCAGGGTAGGTCTGAGCTAGGTGCTGCTCTGATTGGTTAATCTTCCGTCAGTCCACCATTCACCAGGGTAGGACTGAGCTAGGTGCTGCTCTGATTGGTTAATCTTCCGTCAGTCCACCATTCACCAGGGTAGGACTGAGCTAGGTGCTGCTCTGATTGGTTAATCTTCCGTCAGTCCACCATTCACCAGGGTAGGTCTGAGCTAGGTGCTGCTCTGATTGGTTAATCTTCCGTCAGTCCACCATTCACCAGGGTAGGACTGAGCTAGTTGCTGCTCTGATTGGTTAATCTTCCGTCAGTCCACCATTCACCAGGGTAGGACTGAGCTAGGTGCTGCTCCGATTGGTTAATCTTCCGTCAGTCCACCATTCACCAGGGTAGGACTGAGCTAGGTGCTGCTCTGATTGGTTAATCTTCCGTCAGTCCACCATTCACCAGGGTAGGACTGAGCTAGGTGCTGCTCCGATTGGTTAATCTTCCGTCAGTCCACCATTCACCAGGGTAGAACTGAGCTAGGTGCTGCTCCGATTGGTTAATCTTCCGTCAGTCCACCATTCACCAGGGTAGGACTGAGCTAGGTGCTGCTCCGATTGGTTAATCTTCCGTCAGTCCACCATTCACCAGGGTAGGTCTGAGCTAGGTGCTGCTCCGATTGGTTAATCTTCCGTCAGTCCACCATTCACCAGGGTAGGTCTGAGCTAGGTGCTGCACTGATTGGTTAATCTTCCGTCAGTCCACCCTTCACCAGGGTAGGTCTGAGCTAGGTGCTGCTCTGATTGGTTAATCTTCCGTCAGTCCACCATTCACCAGGGTAGGTCTGAGCTAGGTGCTGCTCTGATTGGTTAATCTTCCGTCAGTCCACCATTCACCAGGGTAGGACTGAGCTAGGTGCTGCTCTGATTGGTTAATCTTCCGTCAGTCCACCATTCACCAGGGTAGGACTGAGCTAGGTGCTGCTCTGATTGGTTAATCTTCCGTTAGTCCACCATTCACCAGGGTAGGTCTGAGCTAGGTGCTGCTCTGATTGGTTAATCTTCCGTTAGTCCACCATTCACCAGGGTAGGACTGAGCTAGGTGCTGCTCTGATTGGTTAATCTTCCGTCAGTCCACCATTCACCAGGGTAGGACTGAGCTAGGTGCTGCTCTGATTGGTTAATCTTCCGTCAGTCCACCATTCACCAGGGTAGGTCTGAGCTAGGTGCTGCTCTGATTGGTTAATCTTCCGTCAGTCCACCATTCACCAGGGTAGGACTGAGCTAGGTGCTGCTCTGATTGATTAATCTTCCGTCAGTCCACCATTCACCAGGGTAGGACTGAGCTAGGTGCTGCTCTGATTGGTTAATCTTCCGTTAGTCCACCATTCACCAGGGTAGGACTGAGCTAGGTGCTGCTCCGATTGGTTAATCTTCCGTCAGTCCACCATTCACCAGGGTAGGACTGAGCTAGGTGCTGCTCCGATTGGTTAATCTTCCGTCAGTCCACCATTCACCAGGGTAGGTCTGAGCTAGGTGCTGCTCCGATTGGTTAATCTTCCGTCAGTCCACCATTCACCAGGGTAGGCCTGAGCTAGGTGCTGCTCTGATTGGTTAATCTTCCGTCAGTCCACCATTCACCAGGGTAGGTCTGAGCTAGGTGCTGCTCTGATTGGTTAATCTTCCGTCAGTCCACCCTTCACCAGGGTAGGTCTGAGCTAGGTGCTGCACTGATTGGTTAATCTTCCGTCAGTCCACCCTTCACCAGGGTAGGTCTGAGCTAGGTGCTGCTCTGATTGGTTAATCTTCCGTCAGTCCACCATTCACCAGGGTAGGTCTGAGCTAGGTGCTGCTCCGATTGGTTAATCTTCCGTCAGTCCACCATTCACCAGGGTAGGTCTGAGCTAGGTGCTGCTCCGATTGGTTAATCTTCCGTCAGTCCACCATTCACCAGGGTAGGCCTGAGCTAGGTGCTGCTCCGATTGGTTAATCTTCCGTCAGTCCACCATTCACCAGGGTAGGTCTGAGCTAGGTGCTGCTCTGATTGGTTAATCTTCCGTCAGTCCACCATTCACCAGGGTAGGTCTGAGCTAGGTGCTGCTCTGATTGGTTAATCTTCCGTCAGTCCACCCTTCACCAGGGTAGGTCTGAGCTAGGTGCTGCACTGATTGGTTAATCTTCCGTCAGTCCACCCTTCACCAGGGTAGGTCTGAGCTAGGTGCTGCTCCGATTGGTTAATCTTCCGTCAGTCCACCATTCACCAGGGTAGGTCTGAGCTAGGTGCTGCTCCGATTGGTTAATTTTCCGTCAGTCCACCATTCACCAGGGTAGGACTGAGCTAGGTGCTGCTCCGATTGGTTAATCTTCCGTCAGTCCACCATTCACCAGGGTAGGTCTGAGCTAGGTGCTGCTCCGATTGGTTAATCTTCCGTCAGTCCACCATTCACCAGGGTAGGTCTGAGCTAGGTGCTGCTCCGATTGGTTAATCTTCCGTCAGTCCACCATTCACCAGGGTAGGTCTGAGCTAGGTGCTGCTCTGATTGGTTAATCTTCCGTCAGTCCACCATTCACCAGTTAGGTCTGAGGTAGGTGCTGCTCTGATTGGTTAATCTTCCGTCAGTCCACCATTCACCAGGGTAGGTCTGAGCTAGGTGCTGCTCTGATTGGTTAATCTTCCGTCAGTCCACCATTCACCAGGGTAGGACTGAGCTAGGTGCTGCTCTGATTGGTTAATCTTCCGTCAGTCCACCATTCACCAGGGTAGGACTGAGCTAGGTGCTGCTCTGATTGGTTAATCTTCCGTCAGTCCACCATTCACCAGGGTAGGTCTGAGCTAGGTGCTGCTCTGATTGGTTAATCTTCCATCAGTCCACCATTCACCAGGGTAGGACTGAGCTAGGTGCTGCTCTGATTGGTTAATCTTCCGTCAGTCCACCATTCACCAGGGTAGGACTGAGCTAGGTGCTGCTCTGATTGGTTAATCTTCCGTCAGTCCACCATTCACCAGGGTAGGACTGAGCTAGGTGCTGCTCTGATTGGTTAATCTTCCGTCAGTCCACCATTCACCAGGGTAGGACTGAGCTAGGTGCTGCTCTGATTGGTTAATCTTCCGTCAGTCCACCATTCACCAGGGTAGGACTGAGCTAGGTGCTGCTCCGATTGGTTAATCTTCCGTCAGTCCACCATTCACCAGGGTAGGACTGAGCTAGGTGCTGCTCCGATTGGTTAATCTTCCGTCAGTCCACCATTCACCAGGGTAGGTCTGAGCTAGGTGCTGCTCCGATTGGTTAATCTTCCGTCAATCCACCATTCACCAGGGTAGGTCTGAGCTAGGTGCTGCACTGATTGGTTAATCTTCCGTCAGTCCACCCTTCACCAGGGTAGGTCTGAGCTAGGTGCTGCTCTGATTGGTTAATCTTCCGTCAGTCCACCATTCACCAGGGTAGGTCTGAGCTAGGTGCTGCTCTGATTGGTTAATCTTCCGTCAGTCCACCATTCACCAGGGTAGGACTGAGCTAGGTGCTGCTCTGATTGGTTAATCTTCCGTCAGTCCACCATTCACCAGGGTAGGACTGAGCTAGGTGCTGCTCTGATTGGTTAATCTTCCGTTAGTCCACCATTCACCAGGGTAGGTCTGAGCTAGGTGCTGCTCTGATTGGTTAATCTTCCGTTAGTCCACCATTCACCAGGGTAGGACTGAGCTAGGTGCTGCTCTGATTGGTTAATCTTCCGTCAGTCCACCATTCACCAGGGTAGGACTGAGCTAGGTGCTGCTCTGATTGGTTAATCTTCCGTTAGTCCACCATTCACCAGGGTAGGTCTGAGCTAGGTGCTGCTCTGATTGGTTAATCTTCCGTTAGTCCACCATTCACCAGGGTAGGACTGAGCTAGGTGCTGCTCTGATTGGTTAATCTTCCGTCAGTCCACCATTCACCAGGGTAGGACTGAGCTAGGTGCTGCTCTGATTGGTTAATCTTCCGTCAGTCCACCATTCACCAGGGTAGGTCTGAGCTAGGTGCTGCTCTGATTGGTTAATCTTCCGTCAGTCCACCATTCACCAGGGTAGGACTGAGCTAGGTGCTGCTCTTACCTACCCTAGGATCAGTTCAAGCCTGTTTGTTTAAGTAACAGGTATAGAAAGACGTGTCACTATTTCTGTTTTTTATACACAAATGTATCTTTATTTTTAACTCAGCATGGTTGGGAAGGGCCCGTCAGTAAGCATTTCACCGTTAGTCTACACCTGTTGTTTATGAAGCATGTGACTAATACATTTGTTTTGATTAGATTTTGTGATTCACTGCTGTCAACAAGGGAGGACAGACAGACACCAGGCCTGAGGTTCAACCTTGGGGTTCGCCTTATTCCCACACACTGTACATAACCTGTACAGACATACTGTACACACACACAACACACATAAACACACACTGACACACGCACACCTTGTTGTTGATAAACTGCTGCATCCTGAAGTGACCCGCTGGGAGTTCAGACAAAGCCAAAGTAAGAAGAGAATAAAGACACACTCCTAACTTCAGCTAAGCAGCTGAACACAGCCTGAACACAGCTTTAACGCAGCCTGAACACAGCCTGAACACAGCCTGAACACAGCCTGAACACAGCCTGAACACAGCCTGAACACAGCTTTAACACAGCCTGAACACAGCCTGAACACAGCCTGAACACAGCCTGAACCCAGCCTGAAGCCAGCTGTACACAGCCTGAACACGCCTGAACGCAGCCTGAACACAGCCTGAACACAGCTTTAACGCAGCCTGAACGCAGCCTGAACGCAGCCTTAACGCAGCCTGAACGCAGCCTGAACGCAGCCTGAACGCAGCCTGAACGCAGCCTGAACACAGCCTGAACACAGCCTGAACACGCCTGAACGCAGATCTGGACACAGCCGAACACAGATGAACATAGCCTGAACACAGCCTGAACGTAGCTGAACACAGATGAACGCAGCTATGAGTGTCAGCCTGTGTGTCTCTGCAGCGCAGAGGGGGACACAGTTAAATGCCCCAAACAGAGAATTAGAGGACTCAAAGCCCCCCGGAGACCCCCATGAGGTCCTGTTAAGACCCCCAGAACACACGTTAGGACTATTAGTGAGTAAACCCTCGACCCCCTATTCATTAGGGTCATTATCGTCTAAACCCCTCTGCTGTCGACCCCCTACTGCCTGCACTGTACACCTCTACCCACCTACCCCTGACCCCTAGCACTTCCCATCCCCTCTACGCCTCCCTATAACCTTTGTTCATTTTCTCTTCCCCGTCCCCCAATACCCCCCACCTCTACCACCTAGTGGTTAGAGCGTTGGACTAGTAACCGAAAGGTTGCTGGATCAAATCCCTGAGCTGACAAGATAAAAATCTGTCATTCTGCCCCTGAGCAAGGCAGTTAACCCACTGTCCCCGGGCACCGAAGACGTGGATGTTGATTAAGGCAGTCCCCCACACCTTTCTGATTGAGGGGTTGGGTTAAATGCAGAAGACACATTTCAGTTGAATACATTCAGTTGTACAACTGACTAGGTATCCCCCTTTCCCTTCCCTACACAGTTTAACAGTAAACATAGTATGTCCCCCCTCCATCGCCCAGCATCTGTCTGTCAGTCCGTCTGTCCATCTGTCTGTCAGTCAGTCTGTCCATCTGTCTGTCAGTCAGTCTGTCCATCTGTCTGTCAGTCAGTCTGTCCATCTGTCTGTCAGTCAGTCTGTCCATCTGTCTGTCAGTCCGTCTGTCCATCTGTCTGTCAGTCAGTCCGTCCGTCTGTCTGGCAGACAGATGGACGGACTGACAGATGGACGAACTGACAGACAGACAGATGGACAGACGGACTGACAGACACACACACACACACACACACACAGACAGACAGACAGACAGACAGACAGTCCGTCCATCTGTCAGTCCGTCCATCTGTCTGTCAGTCCGTCCATCCATCTGTCTGTCAGTTCGTCCGTCCATCTGTCAGTTCGTCCGTTCGTCTGTCCATCTGTCTGTCAGTTCGTCTGTCCATCTGTCTGTCAGTTCGTCTGTCCATCTGTCTGTCAGTCCGTCCATCTGTCTGTCAGTTCGTCTGTCTGTCTGTCTGTCAGTCCGTCCGTCCATCCGTCTGTCTGTCAGACAGATGGACGGACTGACAGACAGACAGATGGACGAACTGACAGACAGATGGACGGACTGACAGACAGACAGATGGACGGACTGACAGACAGACAGACGGACGGACAGACAGACGGACGGACGGACTGACAGATGGACGGACTGACAGACAGACGGACGGACTGACAGATGGACGGACGGACTGACAGACAGACAGACAGACAGACGGACGGACGGACGGACTGTCTGTCTGTCAGTCCGTCCATCTGTCTGTCAGTCCGTCCATCCATCTGTCTGTCAGTTCGTCCGTCCATCTGTCTGTCAGTTCGTCTGTCCATCTGTCTGTCAGTTCGTCTGTCCATCTGTCTGTCAGTTCGTCTGTCCATCTGTCTGTCAGTCCGTCCATCCGTCTGTCAGTCCGTCCATCTGTCTGTCAGTTCGTCCGTCCATCTGTCTGTCAGTTCGTCTGTCCATCTGTCTGTCAGTTCGTCTGTCCATCTGTCTGTCAGTTCGTCTGTCCATCCGTCTGTCAGTCCGTCCGTCCATCTGTAAGTCCGTCCGTCCGTCAGTCCGTCCGTCCATCTGTCTGTCAGTCCGTCTGTCTGTCTGTCTGTCAGTCTGTCCATCTGTCTGTCTACCTTCCTGACTTTGCTAATCTGCACAGAATGCAGAATTACAGATAGAAAGAGAGACACACTCTACACACACACACACACACACACACACACACACACACACACACACACACACACACACATTATTCTTAGTATTTTAAATGTTTGTTTTTCTTTGTTTTCTTCTACTCAGTATTCTTTGAAGTAGTAGTGTTGTTATTTGGTTGTGGTGTTCTTAGTTTAAATGTCTGTTGCTGTTGTTGTCCATTAGCGTTCTGCATTTAGTCATGCTCTGCATTTAGTCATGCTCTGCATTTAGTCATGCTCTGCATTTAGTCATGTTCTGCATTTAGTCATGCTCTGCATTTAGTCATGCTCTGCATTTAGTCATGTTCTGCATTTAGTCATGCTCTGCATTTAGTCATGCTCTGCATTTAGTCATGCTCTGCATTTAGTCATGCTCTGCATTTAGTCATGTTCTGCATTTAGTCATGTTCTGCGTTTTGTGTGGACCCCAGGAAGAACAGCTGCTCTCTCTTCAGCAGTCAATGGGGATCCGAATAAAAATCAGAAATCACACTGTACCCTCCTTTGGTCATCACAAACACGCCCATGCCTTCCTCCCCCCTCATCCCCTCCGTTTGGCCTGGTCCAACACTGGTCTCACACACACAGGGCGTCTCAGGTTACAGACGCAGAGATGAGCTGAGTTTGTCTGGCTCCTTGAGCATTGTCTCACTAGACTGGACATAGAGACAAACCCATGGCAGAGGAGAGAGAGGAAGGGAGGGAAAGAGGCGTGGGGGAGATGAGGACGAGGGAGAGAGACAGCAGCGGGTGCAGAGAGCTGATGATGTAGTCAATATCCTCTATCTGCAGTGAGGATGGAGCCTGAGGCCCTGGTAACACAGGGCCTTAATGTTTCTCACAGGATTTACCTGGAAAAGACCATATCTAACAGACACATCAAACCTCTAACAGACAGAGCTGGAATTTCCAAACCCTCTCTTCAGTAGGGACAGGGGCAGTTGGAAATCCCCTCAGGAAAAAGAAATAAGGGAAACTGGAATGACAGAGGATGAAAAGAAAGAGAGAGGGAAAGAGAGATAGAGAGAGATCGAGAGAGAAAGAGAGAGAGGGAAAGCGAGAGAGAGAGAGAGAGAGAGAGGGAAATAGAAAGAGAGAGAGGGAGAGTGAGAGAGGGTATCAGCACCCCTTTTCCATGGAAGGGTAATCATTCCATGACAGAAAATGACTGGTATTAGAGCTGTTGGGACAACAGACACCACACCAAAGGGACCAAAGAGGCACAGTGCTCTGAAATCAGAGTAGATAGCCAGAGCGAACGCACCCGAATGAACAATGTCCATTCAGAACGCACAAAGACTATACCACTTAGCTAAGCTAAGAATGACATGAATAATCAAGTCAATAAACGTTGGGTAGTTAGTTAGTTAGCATATAGTTAATATACTGGCAAGTTCGATGTATTAGTAGCCAACTAACATTATGTAGCCAGCTAACATACCGGTACATACTGTTGTAATGATATGCTATGTGGTTCATAAGGACAGCATAGTTAACAAATTGTCAGCCAACATAACATGTAACGTAACTTATTTGAAAAGTCTTTATTTTATTACATTGCTCAACATTTTCTTAACATTTGTCATAATTAGTTAAAGCAATACATTTGTATCCGTTCTCGTCGGACTTCAGCTGCATATTTCCCGCCATTTTCTTCAAATGTTAAAAATGTTGTGAAGCCACGGCTATTTTCTGAAGAATTGCATTATGGGGCCTAAAAGCACTGAAATAGTGTCCACTGCTTGTATGATTAGTATTTTGGCGAATTTAGTGCGACATCCGTGAACTTTTGGAATACTAACTATATCCATACTATGACCAATAAGCAAACTATATACTCAATTTATGTCACAAATAGTATGGTTAGTGCGGTTAGTATGAGTATTCAAACACAGCTCATGTTTCTTGTGTTCATATTGGCACAGATCACTGTCTGTTCATGTGCACTGGAGGTCCACACAGAGGAACCTGTCTGTCTGTCTGTCTGTCTGTCTGTCTGTCTGTCTGTCTGTCTGTCTGTCTGTCTGTCTGTCTGTCTGTCTGTCTGTCTGTCTGTCTGTCAACATTTCTAAAGAGCGTTGCACACGCAGTGAGAATTCCTGAGAGCTCCCACACTCCACACAGTCAGTCCCCCCTGAGGCTCTGAGCTCTTAAATCCCCCAGCCATCAGAGGGAATCTCCTCCTTGTCAAACAAGCAGTCACTTCCCTTACAGCCTCACCACACTGTAACATTACTGTACTAAACCTCACTTCTCCTACAGTCACATGATTGGAACACTGGACTTCTCACAGCACAACTCATATAACCTCTCTCTCTCTCTCTCTCCTTTCTCTTGGGTTCTGAACAATCCCTTCCCCTACAAAGACACACCACTATGGTGCAGTGTGTTACTTCCTTGAGCCATGCTGTGGTCAGAGCTGTAGAATCCCCTGCAGTACCGGGAACTCAGGGGGGATTTTACAAATGAGGGGAAATACTGATGGCTCTGTCAAAGATACTCACTCTCTCTCTCCTCTCCTCTCCTCTCCTCTCCTCTCCTCTGACAATCGCCAGGACATTTTATGCTGACACCCCTTTCTTTCTCCCCTCCCTCCTTTCTGTCAGAATCAGCTGCGTCGGCAGCCTTTTCTGCTGCTTTCTAGAGCAGCTGGTGCCGGAGGCTGTAACCTTTATAACCTTGAGACCGGCCATGTCCCTCTGTGTAGCACTGCTGCAGTCACACACACAAACAAACTGTTTCAGCCTCTGACCCAGCTCACACTGTACGTACACCTCTTCCACCACACCTCTCTTGCATCACAGACACTTCACCATTCCTCTCTCTCCCTCACATACATCCTGTGGCCATCAGCCGCTCACCCAGCCTAGATACAGCCTGAATAAACAGCTTGTGCTCTGACCCAGCCTATACCAGCCAAAGCCAACAAACCCTAACCCATTAGCTGAACCAAAACTGGCTGCTATCCCCATTTGAAGCTCCTGTGTGTGTGTGTGTGTGTGTGTGTGTGTGTGTGTGTGTGTGTGTGTGTGTGTGTGTGTGTGTGTGTGTGTGTGTGTGTGTGTGTGTACTGGATCCAGTAACACCAATCTGAATCTACCTTCCTCTCCTCATCCTCATCCTATCCCTCCCTCCTTCCTTCCACATTTCTTACAGGCTACAGCTCACACAGTAGAGACAAGGCTGAACCAAAACACAGAACTGTCCCTGTCTCTCAGGCAACAGGAGAGACAAGGCTGAACCAAAACACAGAACTGTCCCTGTCTCTCAGGCAACAGAAGAGACAAGGCTGAACCAAAACACAGAACTGTCCCTGTCTCTCAGGCAACAGAAGAGACAAGGCTGAACCAAAACACAGAACTGTCCCTGTCTCTCAGGCAACAGGAGAGACAAGGCTGAACCAAAACACAGAACTGTCCCTGTCTCTCAGGCAACAGGAGAGACAAGGCTGAACCAAAACACAGAACTGTCCCTGTCTCTCAGGCAACAGAAGAGACAAGGCTGAACCAAAACACAGAACTGTCCCTGTCTCTCAGGCAACAGGAGAGACAAGGCTGAACCAAAACACAGAACTGTCCCTGTCTCTCAGGCAACAGGAGAGACAAGGCTGAACCAAAACACAGAACTGTCCCTGTCTCTCAGGCAACAGGAGAGACAAGGCTGAACCAAAACACAGAACTGTCCCTGTCTCTCAGGCAACAGAAGAGACAAGGCTGAACCAAAACACAGAACTGTCCCTGTCTCCTAGGCAACAGAAGAGACATGGCCCAAAAAAATACAGAACTGTCCCTGTTTCCCAGGAAACAGAAGGGACAAGGCCAAACCAAAACAGATAACTTACCCTGTCTCCTAGGCAACAGAAGAGACAAGGCCAAATCAAACACAGAACTGTCCCTGCCTCCCAGGAAACAGAGGAGAGAAGGCCGGGACATTATCTAACAGAACACACATAACACATAGTCACACGCATCTGTGTGTATATCTACAGCTGACACCACACACAGCAGAGTGACACCCTGAACACTAAGCTAGTCAATCACATAGAGTGGGGAGATTCTGAGTGAACTAGAGCTAGCCAATGAAAGAGAGATGCTGTGAGAGGTCTGAAAGAATGGATGAGAGGTGATTTTGCTAGGGCGCATTTCTGAAGGTGACAATCACATGCCTCTCTACAACCTATTTCAGACAGAATTCATGGTATGACACGGGGTGCGCACACAAACACACATACAATCGCTCTGTCAGGCCTGTGCCACCCACACACACCAGTTATAACCAGCGTGGACGGGCAGAGGAAGTAGCAGTCCGAGGAGAGAAATACACCAACACACTCAGAGATAGGAGGTCATGAGGTTTTGCTGAAATAATAAAACTCCTGGTCCTCGACAGGAGGACACTAGAGACAACAACAGAAACAGAAAATCAACATATTTCTACTGGTAAGGCAGAGTGGTGGACAGCGGAGGAGGTATTGGGAACTTTGGGGCTGGAAGAGGATGGGATTCCATCCGCCATCTTGGTCAGTTAGTTAGTTCATCACAGAAGCCGTAGTATACAAAATCATGACAATTAGGAGAAGAGAAGTCAGCCAGTAGGAAAGAGTCATTTTAGGTAGGCAAATTAAATGTTTTGATATAATGATCTAACATGATGAAGAAAAGGAATCTAAATAAGCTCTTTATGCTCTAGGCCTAAAGTGAAGTTATATCAATCAAATGTATTTATAAAGCCCGTTTTACATCAGCTGATGTCACAAAGTGTTATACAGAAACCCAGCCTAAAACCCCAAACAGCAAGCAATGCAGATGTAGAAGCACAGTGGCTAGGAAAAACTCCCTAGAAAGGGAAGGAACCTAGGAAGAAACCTAGAGAGGAACCAGGCTCTGAGGGGTGGCCAGTCCTCTTCTGGCTGTGCCAGGTGGAGATTATAACAGTACATGGCCATATATGAAATATTTCAACTGCTCCACTAGCCCTGATAGATATGACTCTCTAGAGGAGGGATGGACCACTGACCCAGCCTACACCAGCCAAAGCCAACAAACCCTAACCCATAAGCTGAACCAAAACTGTGCCAAGAGTGTCCAGAGCTGTCATCAAGGCAAAAGGAGTCTACTTTGAAGAATCTCAAATAGAAAATATATTTTGATTTGTTTAACACTTTTTTGGTTACTACATGATTCCATATGTGTTATTTCATAGTTTTGATGTCTTCACTATTATTCTACAATGTAGAAAATAGTACAAATAAAGAAAAACCCTTCATTGAGTAGGTGTGTCCAAACTTTTGACTGGTACTGTATATATATATATATATATATATACAGTACCAGTCAAAATATATATATCTCAACTTACTTTTGAGAGTTAGAATAGGAGAATACACAAGTTGCAATTTCAAATAAAAAATTTTGCCTGCGAGGTAAGGGGCCCCCGCAACCAAATCTCGCTTAGGGCCCCCAAAAGGCTAGGGCCTTCCCTTGGCTACTGGAATAATGCATTAAAAGTGTATATATATGTCCATCATTGTCAGAGCAGAAGGAAGCCACGTACAATGTTGTCCTGGAAGAAAACTTGCTTCCTTCTGCTCTGACAATGATTTGTGAACTCTTCCTAAGTTAAACATTAGTATTGATTTGTTTAAAAATCTATATTAACTTATTATCTTTGCATTATTCCAGGTCTGACAACACTGCATCTTTTTTGTTATTTTGACCAGTTGTCATTTTCTGCAAATAAATGCTTGAAATGACAATATTTTTATTTGGAATTTGGGAGAAATGTTGTCAGTAGTTTATAGAATAAAACAAAAATGTTCATTTTACCCAAATACAGACCTATAAATAGTAAAACCAGAGAAACGGATCCTTTTGCAGTGGTCTCTTCATTTTTTCCAGAGCTGTATATATATATATATATATATATATATATATATATATATATATATATATATATATATATTTACTGTGTTTTATTGTAGTTAAGAGAGTTAAGTAGTTTAACTGCACAAATGGATTAACTGCACAGTTGACTGCATGTGTGGGTGTGGATGTGTGGGTGTGGATGTGTGGGTGTGGATGTGTGTACACAGACCCGCGAGCCACTGCAGCCCCTCATGATGTGTTCAGATATTTAGTGACCCCCACCCCCATCAAAGTTGCCCATGCCTGCTCTAGAGGGATTAGCTGGTCCACTGCTGATTGGTGGAGGGAGGGCTGTGACATCATGCAGGTGTAGTGACATGTTCTGGTCCCTTTGATAAGCTGATTGATGTTTGGTCAGGACATTAACAGCCCTTCACAGACAGCTCTAGAAGACACACACACAATACACACACCATTGAGTTAAATGGTACACACACTCACAGATGCATGTACGCACGCAGACAAACACTTCAGTCCAAATTCTTATTTCACTATGTTCATATATAAATCTGTCTCTGGAGCCTCGTCTTTCTTCTACCATTGTGCAGACAGCATGTTCTCCTTGTATTACGCTCTATACCCACTCTGTATTTATCACTGGACACAACTGCGTCAGTCTTTCCCACTCTGTGAACAAAAACACTAGGATCGATGCTAAACTCCATTCCAGGCCCCTAAGCAGTCAGTTCTATATCATATTCCCAGTACAGACCACAGGCAGACGTCTAGAATCTGGTTTTATAGGATCGTCCCCTCAGATTACAAATAAGGTTTATAAGAACACATTTATCATCGGATGATTTTGATGTTCAGAGTCATCTATCGGGAGAAATATGGGGGAGATAGGGAAAATACAGAGAGATAGAGAGATTCTGAGTAACAGTATACAGTAGTTAAAAGGGTCATTGTAGAGATGTCCTTTTCTTGACAAAATGTAACAATACTCCTACCCAGCACCTCATCTTTATCTTCCTCTCTCCCTTTTTATCTTCTGCTATCTGTTCTCTATCTACCATATCTTGCCATCTTACTCTCTGACACTCCTCTCAAACCTCCACCTTCTCTTTCTTTCTTCCTCTCTCTCTCCTTTCCTCCTATCTCCCTCCTTCTCCAGACCTGAGAAATGCATGCATTCATTGAGAGAACCATTGGAAGAGCTCCATCTCTCCATCTCTCTCTCTCCCTCCATACCTGAGGAAGAGGTGATGAGTGATCCGTGGGAACTGGTTCTGCGGAGCATCCGTAGTCCGTCACTCCAGGAACGAGACTTTGGCAAGCGCCGTAACAGCCTTCCCAAACGCCTGGATACCTGACCAAAACACGCACTGCCCATATCGCCATCCTCACCCCCCAACTCACCCTCTCCCTCACCCCCCACCTCAGCCGTCAGATGCAGAGACAAGGATTGAGAAACTCTTAACTGGCTTACACCCTCACCTCTCTCCCTCTTCTCCCCCGCTCTCTCACCCTCCTCTACCCCCCACCCCACCATCAACGGTGCTACCTGTGTCCGGCAGGGAGCATGGCACCACCTCGCTGGCACCGTCCTGTACCCCAGGCCGCCAGCTCCCTCCGGCGAATGCCCTCTGCCCCTCTCCTGCCTGCGGCTGAGGGGCTTCCTGTCGGTCCGAGGGCTGCCAGCTCGCCAGCCTCCCCAGTGCCCGCCATCCCAGCGCCACCACTCACCCAGCTGTGCCACGCTCCGAACCAGCACCCCGTCCACCTCTCGCTTTGCCACCCCGTACACACACAGACCTCACACACACCTAGCTCTTACCTCACACACACACACTCAGACACACCGCCTCCTCTTCTTCCCTTACCCCTCCAATAGTCAGCACACACACACACCTCTAACCCTGACAGTCCTCACACCTCAGCTTGCCTCTCTCCCCTCCCTCCTTCTCTCCCTCATCCTCTGTGAAGCGTTTCCTCACTGCTCACACATACCACTACCCTCAACCTATCCTCACCCCTCCGCTGGCATCGCTCCAACTCATTCACTTGTTTTGTAGCTGATGGACTCCGTGTTCTCTTGTTCTTTCTCTATCTCTCAGCTCTGTGACTCTGCTGCAGCACCCACACACTCTGCAGCAGCAGACAGCTTAAAGAGACAGAGCCCCAACACTACACACTCAAACTCATCATTGCTCGCTCCCCCCATCTCTCGCTCTCTCTATCACTGGCTTCCCCTCTCTAGTCCTCCTTGTCTAGCAAAATATTTGTCCATCTCCAGGGTCACTGGACATCTTCCTGGTCACACGCCAATAACACAGTAAACATGCTAGAGCAGAGCACTGCAGTGCTGGATACTGTCTCCCAAATGCTGTCTGAACTTCCACTACCTCCTTTCCCTCTGTCTCTCCCTCGCTCTCCTCCAATTGCGCCATCTCTCCCTCTCCCTCGCTCGCTCTCCTCCAATTGCTCTCTCTATCTCGCTCTCCCTCGCCCTCTTCCAATCGCGCCCTCTCTCCTTTGCTCTCCTCCAATTGCTCCATCTCTGTCTCTCCCTCGCTCTTCTCCAATCGCGCCATTCTCTCTCTCTCTCCTGTGTGAATATCACAGCCTGGTAAGTGAAATGATTCACCACAAAACATCACAGAAACGGTGGTAAATCTTTTTACTGTGTGACATGCATCGCACCAGCTCTCTGTATGTGTGAGTGTGTTTGTGTGTCTGTATGTGTGTGTGTCTGTGTGTTTTTGTATGTGTGTATGTGCATATCTTGGTATATATGATACACACTCCATTTGCTATTAATATGCCCTGGAGAAGGCATTGAGATGGCTGCTGGGACTTTTCCTGCCCTACTTCTGAGCCTGATGAGTTTGGAGGCACAGGATGTACCAGCCTTCATCAAATCACACACACACACACACACACACACACACACACACACACACACACACACACACACACACACACACGCACACACACCTATATTACATAATCATCTGCAACAGCATGAGTAATATAGATGATATGATTATGACACCAGTTATATCATCAATAGCACCATCTCTCCATGCACTGCTGAACTAGCAGCCACTTAATATATTCTGTTTTACACTACTGTCTTCTTCTTTGTGTGTGTGTGTAGCACCTGTTGTCTGCCCACTCCTCCTTTCTCTAACACCCTTTAAGACAAGGCAGTTACACACACACTGCCGTCTCCACAAGCCACCTTTGAGCAGTCCCAAGACCTGCCAAGGGCACCCTAAATATAGCCTGAGTAAAACTCCCCACAGATCTGTCACACATATAAGAGAACTGCATCAGCTCTATCTCTCTCTCTCACACACACACACACACACACACACACACACACACACACACACGAGATAGTATCTTATGTGAAGACAACATCACTCGTTGGTATTCATCCCATGGCAGCCATAACAGTTCAACTAATATTTGAAATCTTTAACCACATTTCCTTATTCTTTAAACCTAACCCTAGCTCCATGTCCACACCCTGGCTCAACCCTAACCCTGGCTCAACCCTAACCCTGGCTCAACCCTAACCCTGGCTCAACCCTAACCCTGGCTCAACCCTAACCCTAGCTCCATGTCCACACCCTGGCTCAACCCTAACCCTGGCTCAACCCTAACCCTAGCTCAACCCTAACCCTAGCTCCATGTCCACACCCTGGCTCAACCCTAACCCTGGCTCAACCCTAACCCTGGCTCAACCCTAACCCTGGCTCAACCCTAACCCTGGCTCAACCCTAACCCTGGCTCAACCCTAACCCTAGCTCCATGTCCACACCCTGGCTCAACCCTAACCCTGGCTCAACCCTAACCCTGGCTCAACCCTAACCCTGGCTCAACCCTAACCCTAGCTCCATGTCCACACCCTGGCTCAACCCTAACCCTGGCTCAACCCTAACCCTGGCTCAACCCTAACCCTGGCTCAACCCTAACCCTGGCTCAACCCTAACCCTGGCTCAACCCTAACCCTGGCTCAACCCTAACCCTGGCTCAACCCTAACCCTGGCTCAACCCTAACCCTGGCTCAACCCTAACCCTGGCTCAACCCTAACCCTGGCTCAACCCTAACCCTGGCTCAACCCTAACCCTGGCTCAACCCTAACCATGCCATAAAGTCATGATGAAGGGGTGAATAGAAAGCTCGGAGGAAGCATCATGACATTGAGTTGTAAAGTTTCTAATGTCTCTCTATGACTGACTACATCCCTGCACAAAGTTTAAACATTTCTGCATGCCTGGCCCAATGTTGAACTCTCTGCTCAGATGAGACTAGTGTGGTGAGAAGGGGTTATGTTAGACAGTTGTAGATATGATATGCTGGTGGTTTATTAAACATGTGTAGCAGTGGTATGTGTGTACAGGAAGCTAAGAGCCATTAACACCCTCTGCTTCCTCTGCTGGAGTCAAAAGGAGCTTTGAGAGTAACACACAGTCAGACTGCTAATGCTGCTGCTGAAGACAAGGCCAGCACTGTGTAGGGGATGGGACAGGGCATAGGGTTTAGGATACAGGGAGGGGACAGGTTATACTTTAGGGAGGGCATAGGGAGAGTATCTCCATTAGCTTCCAGTATACTAGCTACCAATGAAGAGAGCTTCGTTAGGCCTAAGGCAACAGTGACATCACAACCAGCCAAAATAAACAGGCTCACTGCAAGAGAAGGAGGGTTGATCTCCTATTTTCTCTGCTATGGTAGCCTAGTGGTTAGAGCATTGGGCCAGTAACCAAAACGTTGCTGGATTGAATCCCAGAGCTGAAAAGGTACAAATCTGTCATTCTGCCCCTGAGCAAGGCAGTTAACCCACTGTTCCCGGGCACCGAAGACGTGGATGTTGATTAAGGCAGTCCCCCACACCTCTCTGATTCAGAGGGGTTGGGTTAAATGCAGAAGACACATTTCAGTTGAAGGCTTTCAGTTGGACAACTGACTAGGTATCTCCCTTTATCCTTTCCTTTCAGTTTCTGCTAAAATTTCCCCAGTCTGTCTGCCTGCCTAGCGTGTCATCAGTGGCAGTGTCACTCCCCATGTTTCCCATGGAAGCAGTGACCAAAGACTGACTCAACGCCTGGAGAGAGAGAACAGGAGTGAGAGAGAGAGAGAGAGAGAGAGAGAGAGAGAGAGTGAGTGTGTGTATCTATGTGTGACTTTCTACGACAGCAACTTTAGAGACCTTTAATTAAAAGATAACACTATCATTTTGTGAGGTTGCAGTTTTAGACCAAGGAGGAGTAAAGTAAGAAACTGTACAGTATTGGGCTTCCCTCAGGCACAAAATGGTTGTAATGCAACACTCACGATCATGTTCATTAGGAAGTGGTGGTGGTGGTGGATGGAGTCAGTGAGTGGAAGCTCTATGTGGAACACACACACACACACACATGCACGCACGCACACACAATATTAATACATATAGAGGGATTAGTGCTTCTAGTCCAAACTGCTCTATGAGATTATAACCTGCATTTTATTAAGACAATATGTACTATATGGCTCTAGAATGGATCCTATGTATGTACACTACCATTCAAAAGTTTGGGGTCACTTAGAAATGCATTTTCTAATGATCAATTAGCCTTTGAAAATGATAAACTTGGATTAGCTAACACAACGTGCCATTAGAACACAGGAGTGATGGTTGCTGATAATGGGCCTCTGTACACCTATGTAGATAGTCCATTAAAAAATCAGCCATTTCCAGCTACAATAGTCATTTGCAACATTAACAATGTCTACACTGTATTTCTGATCAATTAGATGTTATTTTAATGGACAAAAACAAGGACATTTCTAACTGTAGTGTATATATGTACTATGTGGATCTAGAATGGATCCTTTACACTACCGGTTAAACATTTAAGAACACCTACTCATTCAAGGGTTTTTCTGGTAGAATGGTAGAATAATAGTGAAGACATCAAAACTATGAAATAACACATATGGAATCATCTAGTAACCAAAAAATTGCTAAACAAATCTAAATATATTTTAAATTTGAGATTCTTCAAATAGCCACCCTTTGCCTTGATGAACAGTGTCACATCTGGAGGAAACCTCGCACCATCCCTACGGTGAAGCATGGCGGTGGCAACATCAGGATCGAGGCAAAGATGAAAGGGGCAAAGTGCAGAGAGATCCTTAATGAAAACCTGCTCCAGATTTCCCAGGACCTCTGAATGTCCCTGAGTGGCCCAGCCAGAGCCCGGACTTGAACCTGATCTAACATCTCTGGAGAGACCTGAAAATAGCTGTGCAACAACGCTCCCCAAACAACCTGACAGAGCTTGAGAGGATCTGCAGAGAATAGGAGAAACTCCCCAAATACAGATGTGCCAAGCTTGTAGCGTCATACCCAAGAATACTCAAGGCTGTAATCGCTGTCAAAGGTGCTTCAACAAAGTACTGAGTAAAGGGTCTGAATACTTATGTAAATGTAATATTTCAGTTTTGAATTTTTAATAAATGTGCAACATTTTCAAAAAAAACTGTTTTTCTTTGTCATTAATTAAGGGGTATTGTGTGTAGATTGATGAGGGAAAAAAACTATTTCATACATTTTTGAATAAGGATGTAACGTAACAAAATGTGGAAAACGTCAAGGGGTCTGAATACTTTCCGAATGCACTATATAACACACACAAACACACACACACATAACACACACAAACACACAGTGTTGGCTAGTGTCAGTTCGGAGCTATTGTGTGTCTCGTCTCGCTCCAGTGATCCTCTGCTGATAGCACACTAAATCAGACAGCCCTGCAGAACTGAGCTCCCTCTCTCCCCGCAGCACTGAGCTCCCTCTCTCCCCGCAGCACTGAGCTCCCTCTCTCCCCGCAGCACTGAGCTCCCTCTCTCCCCGCAGCACTGAGCTCCCTCTCTCCCCGCAGCACTGAGCTCCCTCTCTCCCCGCAGCACTGAGCTCCCTCTCTCCCCGCAGCACTGAGCTCCCTCTCTCCCCGCAGCACTGAGCTCCCGCTCCTCCCCCGCAGCACTGAGCTCCCTCTCTCCCCGCAGCACTGAGCTCCCGCTCTCCCCGCAGCACTGAGCTCCCTCTCTCCCCGCAGCACTGAGCTCCCGCTCTCCCCGCAGCACTGAGCTCCCGCTCTCCCCGCAGCACTGAGCTCCCTCTCTCCCCGCAGCACTGAGCTCCAGCTCTCCCCGCAGCACTGAGCTCCCGCTCTCCCCGCAGCACTGAGCTCCCTCTCTCCCCGCAGCACTGAGCTCCCGCTCTCCCCGCAGCACTGAGCTCCCTCTCTCCCCGCAGCACTGAGCTCCCTCTCTCCCCGCAGCACTGAGCTCCCTCTCTCCCCGCAGCACTGAGCTCCAGCTCTCCCCGCAGCACTGAGCTCCCTCTCTCCCCGCAGCACTGAGCTCCAGCTCTCCCCGCAGCACTGAGCTCCCTCTCTCCCCGCAGCACTGAGCTCCAGCTCTCCCCGCAGCACTGAGCTCCCTCTCTCCCCGCAGCACTGAGCTCCAGCTCTCCCCGCAGCACTGAGCTCCCTCTCTCCCCGCAGCACTGAGCTCCAGCTCTCCCCGCAGCACTGAGCTCCCTCTCTCCCTGCAGCACTGAGCTCTTGTCTTCTTCCTCCATCGCTCTACTTCTCTCTCAAGTCAGATTTTATTGTTCTCGTACACATATTTTGCAGGTGCAGCGAAAGGCTTATGCTTCTAGCTCCAACAGCGTAGTATACCGAACAATAGAAAACAACACACACAAATCCAAAACATTTAAAGAAAGAAAATAACAAATGTAAATAATTTTAGTTCATTAATTGTTCAGCAGTCTTATGGCTTGGGGATAGAAGCTGTTAAGGAGCCTTGGTCCTAGACTTGGCACACCGGTACTGCTTGCCATGCGGTTGCAGAGAAAACAGTCCATGACTTGGGTGACTGGAGTCTTTGACAGTTTTTGGGGCCTTCCTCTGATACCGCCTTGTATATAGGTCCTGGGTGGCAGGAAGCTTGGCCCCAGTGATGTACTGTGCCGTAAGCACTACCCTCTATAGTGCCTTACAGTCAGATGCTGAGCAGTTACCATACCAGGCGGTGATGCAACAGGACAGGATGCTCTCGATGGTGTCGCTGTAGAACTTTGACGATCTGGGGACCCATGCCAAATATTTTTCTCCTGAGGGGGAAAAGGTGCTGTCATGCCCTCCGCACGAATGTCTTGGTGTGTTTGGACCATGACAGTTCGTTGGTGATGTGGATACCAAGGAACTTGAAACTCTCAACCCGCTCCACTACAGCCCCGTCAATGTTAACAGGGGCCTGTGCAGCTCCTTTGTCTTGCTCACATTTTGGGAGAGGTTGTTGTCCCGGCACCACACTGCCAGTTCTTTGTTCTCTGGCTGTCTCATCATTGTCGGTGTTCAGGCCTACCACTGTTGTGTCGTTAGCAAACTTAATGATGAATTTGGAGTCGTGATTGGCCATGCAGTCGTGGGTGAACAGGGAGTACAGGAGGGGACTAAGCACACACCCCTGAGGGGCCCCAGTGTTGAGGATCAGCATAGCAGACGTGTTGTTGCCTACCCTTACCACCTAGGGGGCGGCCCGTCAGCAAGTCCAGGATCCAGTTGCAGAGGGAGGTGTTTAATCCCAGGGTCCTTAGTTTATTGATGAGCTTTGAGGGCACTATGGTGTTGAACACTGAGCTGTAATCAAAGCATTCTCACATAGGTGTTCCTTTTGTCCAGGTGGGAAAGGGCAGTGTGGAGTGCGATTGAGATTGCGTCCTCTGTGGATCTGTTGGGGTGGTATGCAAATTGGAGTGGGTCTAGGGTATCCGAGAGGATAATGTTGATGTGAGCCATGACCAGCCTTTCAAAGCACTCCATGGCTACCGACGTGAGTGCTACGGGGCGGTAATCATTTAGGCAGGTTACCTTCGCTTCCTTGGGCACAGGGACTATGGTGGTCTGCTTGAAACATGTAGGTATTACAGACTCGGTCAGGGAGAGGTTGAAAATGTCAGTGAAGACACTTGACAGTTGGTCCGCGCATTCTGCCCTGCGGCTTTGTGAATGTTGACCTGTTTAAAGATCTTGCTCACATCGGCTACCGAGAGCGTTATCACACAGTCGTCAAGAACAGCTGGTGCTCTCATGCATGTTTCAGTGTTGCTTGCGTCGAAGCGAAGTCATTTAGCTAATCTGGTAAACTCAAATTCTTGTAGGCGATTGGGGATATGGGCCTATTCCCGAGAAAGCAGTATATCCTTCGCGTCGGACTCGTTAAAGAAAAAATATTCTTCCAGTTTTAGGTGAGTAATCGCTGTTCTGATGTCCAGAAGTAATTTTCGGTCATAAGAGACGGTAGCAGCAAGATTATGTACTAAATAAGTAAAAAAACAAGTTACAAACAACTCGAAAAAACTAACAAAATAGCACAGTTGGTTGGGAGCACGTAAAACGTCAGCCATCCCCTCCGGCGCCATTCTAAGGTGCAGGGTGGAGTACCGGGTGGTAGCCAGATAGTAAGAGTGACTAAGTTCAGGGCAGGGTACTAAGCGGAGGCTGGCTAGTGGTGACTATAACAGTCGGATGGCCTGAAAATATAAGCTGTTTTTCACTTTCTCGGTCCCAGCTTTGATGCACCCGTACGGTCTTCGCCTTCTAGATGGTAGTGGTGTGAACAGGCCGTGGCTCGGGTGGTCATCTCATCTACTGTCCCTCTCTTTCTATTAGTCTCTCATCCCTTTCTCTCTCCTTCCTCTTCTCTCTTTCCTGTCTTCCATCCTTCCCTTTTTGTCCTTGACTCTCTTTACCTATCATCTCTCTGCCCTCTCCCTGCGCTCTCTCCCTGCGGCCTCTCCCTGTGGCCTCTCCCCGCGCCCTCTCCCCGTGGCCTCTCCCCGCGCCCTCTCCCCGCGCCCTCTCCCTGTGCCCTCTCCCCGCGCTCTCTCCCTGTGCCCTCTCCCCGCGCCCTCTCCCTGTGCCCTCTCCCCGCGCTCTCTCCCTGTGCCCTCTCCCCGCGCTCTCTCCCTGTGCCCTCTCCCCGCGCTCTCTCCCTGTGCCCTCTCCCCGCGCTCTCTCCCTGTGCCCTCTCCCCGCGCTCTCTCCCCGTGCCCTCTCCCCGCGCCCTCTCCCCGTGCCCTCTCCCGCGCCCTCTCCCCGCGCCCTCTCCCCGTGCCCTCTCCCCGCGCTCTCTCCCTGTGCCCTCTCCCCGCGCCCTCTCCCTGTGCCCTCTCCCCGCGCCCTCTCCCCGCGCCCTCTCCCTGTGCCCTCTCCCCGCGCTCTCTCCCTGTGCCCTTTCCCCGCGCTCCTCCCCGCGCCCTCTCCCAGCGCTTCTTCCCCGCGCCCTCTCCCAGTGCTCTCTCCTGTGCCCTCTCCCCCGCGCCCTCTCCCTGTGCCCTCTCCCCGCGCTCTCTCCCTGTGCCCTCTCCCCCGCGCCCTCATCCCGTGTGCCCTCTCCCCCGCGCCCTCCTCCCTGTGCCCTCTCCCCGCGCCCTCCCTCTCCCTGTGCCCTCTCCCGCGCTCTCTCCCTGTGCCCTCTCCCCGCGCCTCTCCCTGTGCCCTCTCCCCCGCGCCCTCTTCCCTGTGCCCTCTCCCCGCGCCCTCTCCCTGTGCCCCTCCCCGCGCTCTCTCCCTGTGCCCTCTCCCCGCGCCCTCTCCCTGTGCCCTCTCCCCGCGCCCTCTCCCCGCGCCCTCTCCCTGTGCCCTCTCCCCGCGCTCTCTCCCTGTGCCCTTTCCCCGCGCTCTCTCCCCGCGCCCTCTCCCCGCGCTCTCTCCCCGCGCCCTCTCCCTGTGCTCTCTCCCTGTGCCCTCTCCCCGCGCCCTCTCCCTGTGCCCTCTCCCCGCGCTCTCTCCCTGTGCCCTCTCCCCGCGCCCTCTCCCTGTGCCCTCTCCCCGCGCCCTCTCCCTGTGCCCTCTCCCCGCGCCCTCTCCCTGTGCCCTCTCCCCGCGCTCTCTCCCTGTGCCCTCTCCCCGCGCCCTCTCCCTGTGCCCTCTCCCGCGCCCTCTCCCTGTGCCCTCTCCCCGCGCCCTCTCCCTGTGCCCTCTCCCCGCGCTCTCTCCCTGTGCCCCTCTCCCCGCGCCCTCTCCCTGTGCCCTCTCCCCGCGCTCTCTCCCTGTGCCCTCTCCCCGCGCTCTCTCCCTGTGCCCTCTCCCCGCGCTCTCTCCCTGTGCCCTCTCCCCGCGCTCTCTCCCTGTGCCCTCTCCCCGCGCTCTCTCTCTCCCCTTTGTTTCCTTTATCCACATCGCCAACTCTCCTCCTCCGTTATTCCTCTTTCCACTCTCTCTTACACTACCATTCTCTTCAATTTTCTTGCTCTCTCTTCTTCCCCTCCACACTTTAGTTCTCTCTGAGTCCTCTGTAGTCACTCACAGCCTCCCCATGACTGCTGACACGCTGCCAGATCACTCACTCACTCACTCACTCACTCACTCACTCACACACTCACACACTCACACACTCACTCACACACTCACACACACACCAAACACGCTTGCTTGGTCTAACTCTCTTCAGCCCAGAGCAGTGAGGTGTGTGTTAAATCATTCTAATCTATGACCTGCTCTCTTCTCTATGCATCTGGCAGGACACCACCATTATGTCATCTGAGCACCCTGACATAGGGCCTACATAGGACAGACAGAGTGGAGGAGTCCATGAAAGCCTGATTCACTGTTGTTGCGTTGTTAACACTGGAAGTAGAGCAGAAAGATGCTATGTGTACCGAAGAAAGTAGTGTGTGTGTGTGAGAGAGAACAGAACCGTGGTGACAGAGGACCGTGGTGACAGAGGACCATGGTGACAGAGGACCGTGGTGACAGAGGACCGTGGTGACAGAGGACCGTGGTGACAGAGAACCGTGGTGACAGAGAACCGTGGTGACAGAGGACCGTGGTGACAGAGAACCGTGGTGACAGAGGACCGTGGTGACAGAGGACCGTGGTGACAGAGGACCGTGGTGACAGAGGACCGTGGTGACAGAGGACCGTGGTGACAGAGGACCGTGGTGACAGAGAACCGTGGTGACAGAGGACCGTGGTGACAGAGAACCGTGGTGACAGAGGACCGTGGTGACAGAGAACCGTGGTGACAGAGAACCAGTAGGATTGAATGTGGGCTAGATGACACCTGAGCCATGTTAAAACACATACAGACACAAACATGCCACCCCCTTACCCTCCAGAGCAGTCACACATGAGAAGGTAACTGGTACCAAAATACCCCCATACAGATATGACAATGGCAGATGACCTACGATAGTACTGACACATGCACTAGCTTAATATTTACATTTAAGTCATTTAGCAGACGCTCTTATCCAGAGCGACTTACAAATTGGTGCATTCACCTTAAGATATCCAGTGGAAAAACCACTTTACAATAGTGCATCTAAATCTTTTGGGGGGGTAGAAGGATTATATTCCATGAACACAAGTATAACTCTAGACTTCCTAAACTAACTTTGTCCTCTCTCTCTCTCTCTCTCTCTCCTTCATTCCTGTCTCTCTGCATAGGCTAATGCCTGAAACTGTGCTTGCAAATCACGCTGACACAGACACTGGGAGGCGGGGCGGGGGAGGCTGGAGGAGGAGAGGGGGACAGAGAGACGAGTCTGGGAGGACAAGATCATGAGGTTTCCATAGGAGGTTGCTGGCTGCAGCGCTGAATGCTTGGCAAAGTCACGCTCTCTCTCTCTCTCTGAAGAGTATATTGCCAGTCTAGTCCTGGCCTGATAGTGTGCTTCACATTTAAGCCAGATGCAACAGCCAAGCCTCATCTCCAAACTATGATGTCACAGCACATCCCTCAAAGCAATTCTGCACTATCATCCCATATCACACCAGGTGAAAGAAAAGCAATCAAGCACAAACCATCTCTATTATATTGTAGTAAAGCAACAGTTACACCTTCCTCCTGAAGAACTGGAAACGGATTTGTCCTCTACTGTCATGGTTTAGCCTACTACTTACTTTTACACTTGAGCGCCTGCTGGGCGTTGATTGGCTGGTTACAAACGTCGCACCAGTCCTGAGTAACTGTTCTGGTCCAGAACAGGTGGCCCTCTCCTGTCTGCGCCCGCACGCGCGGGTCCTCCTGGTCCTGGGAGGCAAATATTGACCAGGCCTCCTTCCGGTGTGGTTCTGTGCGCGCGAGTTTAACGACCCCTGTCCTTCCCTGTGTCAACCGCTCCATCGGTGGCCCCCCGGTGTCCCCTTTGGTACCCGGCCCGGTGGTCTCACCAGGGAGGCTATGTGATCCGCGCATCCTGACTGGCCGGTCTCGATGTGAGTGTGCGCCAGTGTGTCCGTTTGTGGGCGCGCTTGATCTGTCACACTTGGCATCTTCTATCTGTTCGTTGGCCGATGTGCTTGACCGAACACTTGTGACGGTCTTCAGTGAACTCCCTCCGTCATCGGCATAGTCATTGCCGCTTGCCCTCCGTCCGCTTTGACCAGTGTCCTCCCTCCCCGCTGTCGTGTCTCTCTCGGTGTGCCCACAATCAGGCCTGCTGCTGTCGCTTTCTATGTCCAAGCTACGTGGCACCAGCCCCGGCTGAGCCCCACTTCTCACCCCGGGATTGCCCCCTCCTACCTCGGCTGCTGCTCTTTGGTTTTCCGGGGTCAGGGACGGGTTTAGCGGGGTTGCTGTGACTGCTGACAAGACCGACACCGAACCGCACTCCCGCTTCACCGATATCTTCCTGGTCACCATATTTCCCAGGGAGTATTTCCTCGGTAACGTTATTTTCTTCTTCCCGGTGGCCGTTATTTCCTTAAAGAAAAACTCCTGGTCTGGAGCTGGACGATGCTGTCTTGGTCCTACCACAACCACTGAAGCCATTGCCCTGCTACTAATACAATGCCCTAATAATGTGTGTGGATCGGTGTGTGTGCGGTGAATGTAAACTAAATTGAAGCGCGAGCCAGGCATGAAGTGTGACACATCTGCAACGACGATTCTGAAAGCGTTTAAATGCCACAGGGGAACGAGCACTCTTAAAGCGGCAGTGTGCTTAATCCAGGGATTATTCTGGGATTTTACATGACAGTGTAGACTAACCAGGGATTCAACTACTAGTAGGTTACTTCTACTAATACTACAGTACTATTATTATTTGTACTACTATTACAGTAGCCTACTACAACACTATTTATAGCCATGAAGTGCTTTGAAAGGCTGGTCATGGCTCACATCAACATCATCATGCTGGAAACCCTGGACCCACTCCAATTCGCATACCACCCCAACAGATCCACAGATGACACAACCGCACTCCACACTGGCCTTTCCCACCTGGACAAAAGGAACACCTATGTAAGAATGCTTTGACTACAGCTCAGTGTTCAACACCATAGTGCCCTCAAAGCTCATCAATAAACACCTCCCTCTGCAACTGGATCTTGGACTTCCTGACGGGCCACCCCCAGGTGGTAAGGGTAGGCAACACATCTGCCACGCTGATCCTCAACACTGGGGCCCCTCAGGTGTGCGTGCTTAGTCTCCCCCTGTACTCTCTTTTCACCCACGACTCCAACAACATCATTAAGTTTTCTGATGACACAACAGTAGGCCTGATCACCGACAACGATGAGAGCCTATAGGGAGGAGGTCAGAGACCTGGCCGTGTGGTGCCAGGACAACGACCTCTCCCTCAATGTGACAAAGGAGATGATCATGGACTACAGGGGCTGAAGTGGAGCGGGTCGAGAGTTTCAAGTTCCTTGGTGTCCACATCACCAATAAACTATCATGGTCCAAACACACCAAGACAGTTGTGAAGAGAGCACGACAACACCTTTTCCCCTTCAGGAGACTGAAAAAGATTTGGCATGGGTCCCCAGATCCAGCGCCAAGTCTAGGATCAAAAGGTTGCTTAACAGCTTCTACCCCAAAGCCATAAAACTGCTGAACAATGAATCAAATGGTCACCGGACTATTACATTGACCCCCCCCTTTGTTTTTACTCTGCTGCTACTCGCTGTTTATTATCTATGCATAGTCACTTTACAAATTACCTTGACTAACCTCTACCCCCTGCAAATGTAGTACGTTAGCCCCTGGATATAGCCTCGTTATGTCATTTTCTTGTGTTACTTTTTACTTTAGTTTATATAGTAAATATTTTCTTAACTCTATTTCTTGAACTGTATTGATGGTTAAGGGCTTGTACGTAAGCATTTAACAGTAAGGTTTACACTAAATACAATTTGATATGGGCCTACTATAGGCTACTACTACTGCACTATATTACTACTGCTACTATATTACTACTACAACTTCTATATTACTACTGCTACTATATTACTACTACAACTTCTATATTACTACTGCTACTATATTACTACTGCTACTATATTACTACTGCTACTTCTATATTACTACTGCTACTTCTATATTACTACTGCTACTATATTACTACTGCACTATATTACTACTGCTACTATATTACTACTGCTACTATATTACTACTGCTACTATATTACTACTGCTACTATATAACTACTGCTACTATATTAATACTGCTACTATATTACTACTGCTACTATATTACTACTACAACTTCTATATTACTACTGCACTATATTACTACTGCTACTATATTACTACTGCTACTTCTATATTACTACTGCTACTATATTACTACTGCTACTTCTATATTACTACTACTACTAAATTACTACTGCACTATATTACTACTGCACTACATTACTACTGCTACTTCTATATTACTACTGCTACTTCTATATTACTACTACTACTATATTACTACTGCTACTATATTACTACTGCTACTATATAACTACTGCTACTATATTAATACTGCTACTATATTACTACTGCTACTATATTACTACTACAACTTCTATATTACTACTGCACTATATTACTACTGCTACTATATTACTACTGCTACTTCTATATTACTACTGCTACTATATTACTACTGCTACTTCTATATTACTACTACTACTAAATTACTACTGCACTATATTACTACTGCACTACATTACTACTGCTACTTCTATATTACTACTGCTACTATATAACTACTGCTACTATAACTACTGCTACTTCTATACTACTACTACTACTATATTACTACTACTACTTCTATATTACTACTGCTACTATATAACTACTGCACCTATATAACTACTGCTACTATATTACTACTGCTACTTCTATATTACTACTACTACTAAATTACTACTGCTACAGATGATGACGTAGACATATGTTGTTTTTCACCATTCTTTCCAATCATTATTATGGAATCATTTTTTGGTTACTGAGCCCAAAGACAAAAATCCATGAACTTCTGAACTTGTTCTGTTACCATTAGTCTACAGTACATTGAACCTATAAACATGGGGATAGACATCAGTGAATCCATCTACGTACATAGCTTATGAAGAAGTACAAATGCAAACCATTTAGTTTGCTGTGTTACGACTAGGAAAAGTATAACATTTCCATGTCACAATACATCATCTGTTTTAGAAGAAACCACATGACGCAGCGAGCTTGTTCCCCATGAGACAGAAATTCCCCCAACGGTTTGCAGAACACCCCTCTCACAAACACCCAACCACGCACACATAAGGCTCATACACAAATACCTTTCACTTTCACATTATGAAAGTGTATTTAGTTTACATTGTGATGAGTTTAGTTGTTTCTTGTTTACTCAGGAAAACCTCGTGTTTGTCAGTCTACTCTTCATGGGTCATTCTCAAACCAGTTGGCACTGAGTCAAATTGAGAGGTTGTAGATATTCAGTAATTACACGGTGAAGTCAGGAGGCTGAAATGATTTGTCATGGGCCTTCAAATCCTCAAAAAGTTATCGAGAGCATCTTGACTGGCTGCAATACCGCTTGGTAGGGTATATGTACGTATGGCCAGTACATCACTGGGGCAGAGCTCCCTGTCACCCAGGACCTCTATACCAGGCCGTGTCAGAGGAAGACCCTGTCAAAGACTCCAGCCTCTCTCTACCGCATGGGAGGCAGCAACTTCTACCCCCAAGCCATAAGACTTCTATACAAGACTACTAAATAGCTAATCAATTGGCTATCATATGTGTGTGCTCTGCGAGTGTTTTCTCTATATGTCATTCCCTCATGTTTCATGTCTGAAGGCAGCTGATGTCACCCATTGTATGTTCTCCCTTGTGACTTTGTAGCCGGGCAATCATACCAACATAAACAAATGTTTAAATCACATTATGATTTCACACGTCCAGTGGTTCATTTATGGGTTTAATCATGGTACACACATACTAATGACACCATATTGGCTTTGGTCCTGAGCTTCCGTTTGACCCATTTCAGCAGGAGCACTGGGTTGATGAGGGAATCTATCTACCCCTCTCTCTTCTGTCTGTTCATCTGTCTGTTCGTTCATCTGTCTGTTCGTTCATCTGTCTGTTCGTTCATCTGTCTGTCTGTTCATCTGTCCGTCTGTCCATCCATCCGTCCGTCCGTCCGTCCGTTCGTTCATCTGTCTGTTCGTTAGTCTGTCTGTCTGTCTGTTCATCTGTCTGTCTGTTTGTTCATCTGTCTGTCTGTCCGTTCATCTGTCTGTCTGTTCATCTGTCTGTCTGTCCGTTCATCTGTCTGTCTGTCCGTTCATCTGTTTGTCTGTTCGTCTGTCCGTTCATCTGTTTGTCTGTTCGTCTGGCCGTTCATCTGTCTGTCTGTTCATCTGTCTGTCTGTCCGTTCATCTGTCTGTCTGTCCGTTCATCTGTTTGTCTGTTCGTCTGTCCGTTCATCTGTTTGTCTGTTCATCTGTCTGTCTGTCCGTTCATCTGTCTGTCTGTCCGTTCATCTGTTTGTCTGTTCGTCTGGCCGTTCATCTGTCTGTCTGTTCATCTGTCTGTCTGTCCGTTCATCTGTCTGTCTGTCCGTTCATCTGTCTGTCTGTCTGTCTGTCTGTCTGTCCGTTCATCTGTCTGTCTGTTCATCTGTCTGTCTGTTCATCTGTCTGTCTGTCCGTTCATCTGTCTGTCTGTTCATCTGTCTGTCTGTCCGTTCATCTGCCTGTCTGTTCATCTGTCTGTCTGTCCGTTCATCTGCCTGTCTGGCCGTTCATCTGTCTGTCTGGCCGTTCATCTGTCTGTCTGTCCGTTCGTCTGTCTGTCTGTTCGTCTGTCTGTCTGTTCATATGTCTATTCATCTGTCTGTTCATATGTCTGTTCATTTGTCTGTCTGTCTGTCCGTCTGTCTGTCCGTCTGTCTGTCCGTCTGTCTGTCCATCTGTCTGTCCATCTGTCTGTCCATCCGTCTGTCCATCTGTCTGTCCATCTGTCTGTCAGAGTGTGTGTGTGGTTGTCTGGTCACAGTCCGATGGGTCTGGGTAGATCAGGCTCCAGCATGGTTGCAGAGGTAACAGCTCCCAGACTGCAGAAGAGAAAGATTCAGGTCTTAATAAAGCGTGTCCCAAAAGGGCACCCTATTCCCTTTATAGTTCACCATGTTGGGCCCTGGTCAAAAGTAGTGCACTATATAGGGAATAGGTTGCCATTTGAGACATATTTTGGGACATAGTCAATGCTACAGTTTGTCCTTCAGATGAAACACTTGAGGGGCCAACTATGTGTGATTTGGCACGGATAGGAGGTTAGCGTTAGAGTCAGAATTAAGGGTTAGAGGTTAAGGTTAGGAGATTAGAGGTTAGAGGTTAAGGTTAGGAGGTTAGAGCTAGAAGGTCAGAGGTTAAGGTTAGGAGGTTGGAGATTAGGAAAGTAAGGTTACAGGTTAGAGGTTAAGGTTAGGAGACTAGAGGTTAGGAGGTTAAGGTTAAGGTTAGGGGCTAAGGTTAGGAGGTTAAGGTTAGGAGGTTAGGGGCTAAGGTTAGGAGATTAGGGGCAAAGTTTAGGAGGTTAGAGGTTAAGGTTAGGAGGTTAGAGGTTAAGGTTTGGGGCTAAAGTTAGGAGATTAGAGGTTAAGGTTAGGAGGTTAAGGGCTAAGGTTAGGAGGTTAGAAGTTAACGTTAGGGTTAGGAGCTAAGGTTAGGAGGTTAGAGGTTAAGGGCTAAGGTTAGGAGGTTAGAGGTTAAGGACTAAGGTTAGGAGGTTAGAGGTTAAGGGCTAAGGTTAGGAGGTTAGGGTTATGGGCTAAGGTTAGGAGGTTAGAGGTTAAGGGCTAAGGTTAGGAGGTTAGAGGTTAAGGGCTAAGGTTAGGAGGTTAGAGGTTAAGGTTAGAGGTTAAGGTTAGGAGGTTAGGGACTAAGGTTAGGAGGTTAGAGGTTAAGGGCTAAGGTTAGGAGGTTAGGGTTATGGGCTAAGGTTAGAAGGTTATGGGCTAAGGTTAGGGGTTAAGGTTAAGAGGTTAGGGTTATGGGCTAAGGTTAGAAGGTTATGGGCTAAGGTTAGGTGGTTAAGGCCACTGACCTCTCAATGATGCTGTTGTTGGATTGCAACTCTCTCACCACTATCTCCATCTCCTCCTTTAGCTGTTGCATCCTGGACACACACCGATTAAACACAGGGGTTTACACACACATGCAGCCAGGCACATCTCTCACACACACATCTCTCTCTCACACACACACACACAACTCTCACACACACACACACACACCTCCCACACACACACACCTCTCACACCCACACACCTGAGGACCATGTGGTCCTTGTGCCTGGGTGTGGCCTCCTGACCTCCTAGGCCTGTCTGTCCTGGCTGGACTCTGAGCAGGACTCTGTCCAGGAACTGAGGAGAGCACAGCAGGAAAATGGTCAGTGTTATCTTTAAAGCTGCTTATCGGTGTAGGGATGATGCTGGAGATTAGAGGTCAAAGGTTAACCATTTTTTTCTCTCAATCAATATCTTGTTTTAATAAAAAAAAAACATTTATTGTTAAACAATTATTATAGTCAGTTATTCATTATTATATAGTTATTATATTTCTCTATATCAATATATTGTTTTAATATTTGTATTTATTTATTATTAAACAATTGTTATAGTTCAGAGAAAACCTTGTTCTGGCGCTCCTCACACATCTCCAGGTCCCCCATCAGCCCTCGGGAGAAATTGCCAAAGTCTGACAGCCTGCACTGCATCTCATGGAGAAGACTGACAACACACAAATAAAGAAGACTGACAACACACAAATAAAGAACACTGACAACACACATAACACTGACAACACACACATGAAGAACACTGACAACACACACATGAAGAACACTGACAACACACACATAAAGAACACTGACAACACACACATAAAGAACACTGACAACACACACATAAAGAACACTGACAACACACACATAAAGAACACTGACAACACACACATAAAGAACACTGACAACACACACATAAAGAACACTGACAACACACACATAAAGAACACTGACAACACACACATAAAGAACACTGACAACACACACATAAAGAACACTGACAACACACATAACGAACACTGACAACACACATAACACTGACAACACACACATAAAGAACACTGACAACACACACATAAAGAACACTGACAACACACATAACACTGACAACACACACATAAAGAACACTGACAACACACACATAAAGAACACTGACAACACACACATAAAGAACACTGACAACACACACATAAAGAACACTGACAACACACATAACACTGACAACACACACATAAAGAACACTGACAACACACACATGAAGAACACTGACAACACACACATGAAGAACACTGACAACACACACATGAAGAACACTGACAACACACACATGAAGAACACTGACAACACACACATGAAGAACACTGACAACACACACATAAAGAACACTGACAACACACACATAAAGAACACTGACAACACACACATAAAGAACACTGACAACACACACATAAAGAACACTGACAACACACACATAAAGAACACTAACAACAACAGTGTGAGGAGCGAGTTGATATCACTAAAAGGTGTGTGTGTCTAACCTGCTCCAGGTCGATGCTGAGGCCAGCAGGTCTCCATACTTCTGTAGACATTCCTCTCTAAACAGAACCTTCACACGCTTTATATGGGACGACAGGTGGATCCTAGCAGAGAGAGAGAGGGATATGATACACACACACACACACACACACCACACTTTCCTCAGAAACAATGCTAACATACTCACTTCTCAAACTTGTGTATCTGCTCATCATTGTAGGCAAGCTCTAGAACAATCACAAGGGAGACATTTAATAAACACTCAAAACACAGGAGGCACATGTTACACACACACACACACACACACACACACACACACACACACACACACACACACACACACACACACACACACACACACATACTTCCAGTCAGTCGGTCCTTGCGGTACTGTTGGTGGATGGCCATGATCTTCCCCAGGAGGACCTCCATCTTCTGGATGCTGTAGAGGTGAGGGGTCAGAGTTCACACCAGATGCCATTTTAACCCCAACTCTGCACACTGCACCCCCTTGGCCCCGAGCCCTTGTAGAGATGTGAATAAGGACGGAACAGGCATAAACATGATGAAGAAAGTCTCACCTGTTGTCCTCAGCCAGATTCTCAGAGTGGTTGGCCAGTTCTATGTGCAGGTGTTCTAGACGGGTCTGGAATTCCCGGATCCCTCCGGCGTACACTGGCAGGTTCTCTCTGATCTACATGGAGTGAACAAGGACAAACAACACCAGCCCAAACCTCAAGAGAGACAGCCACAGACAGTGTCAAGGATCCTCCCTCCCACCCAACACCCTTCCCCAATCAGTTTCAACGGCATGTCTCTCACCAGTCGCAGATTCTTGCTGTCGTCAGTGGAGTCTGGGGCTTGCAGGGGGAGCTGTCTTCTGCAAGACGAGAGGATGAGAGGCGGACATGAGGGGGGTGAGAGGTGAGGATGAGGAGGACAGGGGGGAGGGAGGGTGAGAAGAGGACAGGAAGGAGGGAGGGAGGTTGAGAGGATGACATGAGGGAGGGAGGGGATGATGAGAGGAGGGAGGGTGAGAGGAAGGCAGGAGGGAGGGAGGGTGAGGAAGACGGGAGGGAGGGTGAGAGGTGAGGAAGACAGGAGGGAGGGAGGGTGAGAAGAGGACAGGAAGGAGGGAGGGAGGTTGAGAGGATGACATGAGGGAGGGAGGGGATGATGAGAGGAGGGAGGGTGAGAGGAAGGCAGGAGGGAGGGAGGGTGAGAGGATGACATGAGGGAGGGAGGGGATGATGAGAGGAGGGAGGGTGAGAGGAAGGCAGGAGGGAGGGAGGGTGAGGAAGACGGGAGGGAGGGTGAGAGGTGAGGAAGACAGGAGGGAGGGAGGGTGAGGAAGACAGGAGGGAGGGAGGGTGAGAGGTGAGGAAGACAGGAGGGAGGGAGGGTGAGAGGAAGGCAGGAGGGAGGGAGGGTGAGAGGTGAGGAAGACAGGAGGGAGGGAGGGTGAGAGGTGAGGAAGACAGGAGGGAGGGTGAGAGGTGAGGAAGACAGGAGGGAGGGAGGGTGAGAGGAAGACAGGAGGGAGGGAGGGTGAGAGGTGAGGAAGACAGGAGGGAGGGAGGGTGAGAGGTGAGGAAGACAGGAGGGAGGGAGGGTGAGAGGTGAGGAAGACAGGAGGGAGGGAGGGTGAGAGGTGAGGAAGACAGGAGGGAGGGAGGGTGAGAGGTGAGGAAGACAGGAGGGAGGGAGGGTGAGAGGTGAGGAAGACAGGAGGGAGGGAGGGTGAGGAAGACAGGAGGGAGGGAGGGTGAGAGGTGAGGAAGACAGGAGGGAGGGAGGGTGAGGAAGACAGGAGGGAGGGAGGGTGAGAGGTGAGGAAGACAGGAGGGAGGGAGGGTGAGAGGTGAGGAAGACAGGAGGGAGGGAGGGTGAGAGGTGAGGAAGACAGGAGGGAGGGAGGGTGAGAGGTGAGGAAGACAGGAGGGAGGGAGGGTGAGAGGTGAGGAAGACAGGAGGGAGGGAGGGTGAGAGGTGAGGAAGACAGGAGGGAGGGAGGGTGAGAGGTGAGGAAGACAGGAGGGAGGGAGGGTGAGAGGTGAGGAAGACAGGAGGGAGGGAGGGTGAGGAAGACAGGAGGGAGGGAGGGTGAGGAAGACAGGAGGGAGGGTAAGAGGTGAATTAAAGTAAAGACACAACTGGTTTAGGTATTCACTGCTCACAATGTGACAATGACTGAGATTGTAAGTGTTTTGTATGTGAGTGTGTGTATATGGTCTTGTCCGTCACTCACAGTGTGTGTAGTCTGTGCTCAGAACTGAGGCAGGAGTGCAGTCTCATGTTGACCATGCTGATACTGAGCAGCGAGTCACCACACTCCCTACCCACCTTCTCCCTGGGTAGACAGAGAGGGGAGAGCATGGGTCATGGCAGATCCATGGGATGTTACTGGTTTGTTTTCACGGTGTGTGTGTGTGTGTGGGTCTCACATGTAGCTGTAGTATCCATGTAGGAATAGTTCTCTGTGTGTGTGTAAAGAACGCACTATCCTCAGGTACTGATAGACTAATCCTACTATCAGCTAGACAGAGGAGAATGGGAGAGAGGGGAGAAAAGAGGGGGGTGAGTAAAGAGACTGATTCACTAAATAGAAAAACACAACCATCAACACACCATTCAGCTGAGAGTTTTAACTGTCTCTTCCAGTTGGTCACACAGTGCTGGATCCCATGTCATGACTCACTTACCTTGGAGAAAGAGTAGTCTGCCACAACGTCAAACCGGGATGGGATGTTGGGCATCTCAGCTACAGAGGACAAAACACACATCATTTATAGTTTATTAACCAATAACAATACCCATTGACACTGAGTGTACAAAACATTAAGGACAGCTTCAGAACAGCCTCAATTCGTTGGGGAATAGTCTACAAGGTGCCAAAAGCGTTCCACAGGGATGATACCATACCCCATGTAATTGTAACAACATACAGGAACTCAAGTTCTTTTGTTCACCCGAACTAGAATACCTCACAATCAAATGACCGTATTATCCCCCAAGATAATTCTCTTTGGTTATTGTCACAGCCGTGTATATTCCCCTCAAGCTGATACCACGACAGCCCTCAAGGAACTTCACTGGACTTTATGCAAACTGGAAACCACATATCCTGAGGCCACATTTTTTGTAGCTGGGAATTTCAACAAAACAAATTTGAGGAAAAGGCTTCCTAAATCCTATCAGCATAGCGACTGTAGCACTCCCGCAAGAAAAACACTCGACCATTACTACTCCAACTTCCGGGATGCATACAAGGCCCTCTCCCGTCCTCCTTTCTGCAAATCTGACAACAACTCCAATTTTCCCCCCTTCCTATAGGCAGAAACTCAAACAGGAAGTACCCGTGCTAAGGACTATTCAACGCTGGTCTGACCAATCGGAATCCACGCTTCAAGATTGTTTTGATCACACGGACTGGGATATGTTCGGGTAGCTTCGGAGAACAATATTGACGTGTACAACGAGACGGTGACTGAGTTTATCAGGAAGTGTATAGGAGATGTTGTACCCACTGTGACTATTAAAACCTAACCTAACCAGAAACCGTGGATATATAGCAGCATTCGCGCTAAACTGAAAGTGCGAACCACCGCATTTAACCATGGCAAGGTGACTGGGAATATTGCAGAATACAAACAGAGCGGTCATTCTCTCCGTAAGGCAATCAAACAGGCAAAACGTCAGTACAGAGACAAAGAGGAGTCGCAATTCAACGGCTCAGACACGAGAGGTATGTGGCAGAGTCTACAGACAATCATGGACTACAAAAGGAAAACCAGACACGTCGCGGACACCGACACCTTGCTCCCAGACAAGCTTAACACGTTCTTTGCCCGCTTTGAGGATAACACAGTGCCGACGCGGCCCGCTACCAAGGACTGTGGGCTCTCCTTCTCCGATGTGAATAAGACATTTAAACGTGTTAACCCTCACTAGGTGTGTTTACGGACATATTCAATCTCTCCCTATCCCAGTCTGCTGTCCCCACATGCTTAAAGATGGCCACCAGGGATCACGTGACCCTTGAACGAGATGGCCGCATGAACTAAGAGCTCCGCACAAGTAGTTTCCAATTCCTAATCTTACCTCCACTTCAAGTTTAAACTCCTCTAGCTTTAGTCCAAAAGTCATGGCGGCTACAAAAGGCGACATTACAGGTGACATTTTTACCCGGACTCGACCACTAGCGGCGGAAAAAGCTTCCAAGAAGCAGCTAGCTTCAGAAAAAGCTAGCGCCATTAGCCAGGAGCAATACTTATTTCCCTCATTAAAATGCAAATCATTTTATAACATTTTTGACATGCGTTTTTCTGGATTTTTTTGTTGTTATTCTGTCTCTTACTGTTCAAATAAACCTACTATTAAAATTATAGACTGATCATTTCTTTGTCAGTGAGCAAACGTACAAAATCAGCAGGGGATCAAATACTTTTTCCCCCCACTGTATAGCCAACATCCAAAGACTCACCCGCCCCGCTAAATGTCATTATAGCCGTCTAATCTATATTTATTTTCCTTTAGCTGAGAGGGATAGGCTCTATAGCCTAACCTAGGCCTACTAACGTTTCAGCCTACTTTTATTTCCCTCTTTTGTGATATTATTACTTGTGGTTCCCTATGTCCTTGGGGGAGGTATATGTAGGCTGGGCTATTGATTTTATTTCCTCCCTCTTTTAATGTGGTCTGGACGGGGGCTACGTTGTCATTTACTCAATGCGGAGCGGAGAGGAGAGGATGAGGCATTTCTTTGGTGGGTGGGGGAGACGTTGTGCATTGCTAACTGTTTTTTTCAGAACACAGAATTGAGACTGAGCGGGGGGGTAATAGATCCACCGGGATGTGTCCAGTTGTTTGGGAACTCGGCTGGGGTGTTCAGAGATTGTTCTTTTATGTACACCATTTATTTTCCTTTTATGTGAACGCAGCTGTAACTATTATCCACCTTTACCCAGAGATGACTTGCACTAAAGTTCGATTACTGTTCGATGACGAGTACCTTAAATCTACTGACATGGAACTGCCAGGGTCTAGGTCATGCAATAAAACGGAAAAAGATACTATGTGCTCTAAAAAAGGAAAAAGCAGACATTGCGCTATTACAAGAGACACACCTCTGTGATGCTGAACATGCCAAACTCCGCAGAGCCTGGGTGGGACAGGTGTATTTCTCATCTTTCAAATCAAACAGGAGAGGTACAGCCATACTTATCCATAACAATGTTCCATTCATAATTGACAAAAACATATCTGATCCGGAGGGGAGATTTATTTTGATAACTGATCACTGTATGGACAACCAATTACTATCTTAAACATATACGCCCCTAATACAGATACTCCTGCTTTCATGTCAAAATGATAACCCTGTTCGATGAGCATTGTGCATCCTTTGGCGTGGTGGCCGGAGATCTTAATTGTACCCTCAACCCAACCCTAGACAAATCATCTCAAGTCCCCACCACAAACCCTAGATCTGCAAAGATGTTGAACTTTCTTACTAAAGAGATGGGACTGATAGATATCTGGAGAGACTAATAGCTCATCTGTGGACTATACATACTACTCTAATGTCCATAACACCTACTCCAGTATAGATTACATTTTTATCCCAAAGAGTTTCATAAATTCAGCCACGTGTACAATCGGACCCATAGCACTTTCAAATCACGCCTTTGTCCACCTCCGCTTTGACCTCTGCAAAAACATTCCGAGGTCAAAGAGCTGGAAATTCAACACCTCCATGTTATCAAACGAAGCGTTCCATACATTGGTAACTACATGGACAGACAACTACACACAAGACAACAAAGATTCTCCTGTTTCTCCGGCCACAATGTGCGACGCTGCCAAAGCCACACTACGAGGTCATCTAATTGCATATGCTTCCTCTAAGAAAAAAGCAATGGAAGCACACAGGCTAGATCTTCAGAGGGAGCTGGAACGCTGTGAAAAAGTACATAAACAATCCCCAGACAGCACCTCCTGGAGTCAACTTAAAGCAGCCAAAGCCAAACTGAACTTGGACTATACTCGGGAAAAAAAAAAAAAAAGTTTTCTTTACAAAACAGAAATACCATGAGTATAGCAATAGGCCGAGTAGATTGCTTGCTTACCAATTAAAAAAAGAGCAGTCAGAGCGTACAATCATGGCTATCCGAACAGCAGAGGACGAGGTCACATATGACCCAAAAAAGATACATTTAACTTTTCATGATTTTTACTGCAAACTATATACCTCTGAGAGAAAACACACGGAGGCAGAACTCCACTCCTTCCTAGAGGGATTCTCGCTACCTAAACTATCAGAGACCGACTGAGAAGATCAACTCCCCCTTCACTCCTGAGGAGATCCTGGAGGCAATTACCTCCATGCCACCTAATAAGTCCCCAGGCCCAGATGGATTCCCCAGAGAGTTCTACAAAGCTTTTTGGCCCCAGCTTAGCCCAATTTTCATGCCAATGCTGGATGATTTTTGCAAAAAACGGAGTTCTCCCAGACTCAATGCACACAGCTCGCATTACAGTGTTGCTCAAAAAAGACAAGGACCCTCTATCCTGCTCGTCCTTCCGGCCCATAAGCTTGTTGGATTAAGACTACAAAATAATTACCAAATTGCTCGCCAAAAGACTAAACACTCTTCTTCCCAAAATAATAAAAGCGGACCAAACTGGATTTATTAGAGAGATACTCTTCTGATAACATTCGCCGTCTTTTTGACATTATTGATCAAGTAAACACACAGAAGACCCCTGTCCTGCTGGCTTCACTGGATGCTGAGAAGGTGTTAGACAGGATGGAGTGGAGCTTTCTGTTCTCAGTCTTAGAAAAGTTCAATATGGGCCCAAACTTTATTAAATGGATTAAGTCCCTATACTCTCATCCAAATGCCATGGTGACTACTAACGGACTGAACTCTGACAGATTCCCTTTGGGACGTGGCACAAGACAAGGGTGCTCGCTGTCCCCCTTGCTCTACTTGTGGGCGGAGCCTCTGGTAGAGTTGATAAGGAGCAATCCAAGTATTATGGGTGATTCTGCAGGCGGCCTGCAGCACAGGATTTCGCTTTACACGGATGATGTCTTGCTCTACATATTCAACCCTGAGAAATCCCTCCCTCCCATTTTAGACACAATTGCTCAGTATGGCAAGTTTTCAGGATATAAGATACATTTGAACAAATCCACTGTCTGCCCTCTCAATATTACACTCACCAGCTCTATGAAGACACTATGTCCATTTCAATGGAAGACACAGGGGTTTCAATACCTTGGGATCTTCATAACACCAGATCTGAATAGCCTTTTCAAGGAAAATTATCTTCCACTCCTGGATCGAATCAAGAACGATCTCCAAACCTGGATCTCCCTCCCAATTAGCTTAGTAGGAAGAATTAATGTCATCCGTATGAACATCCTCCCTAGACTGAACTATTTATTTCAGATGCTCCCATGCTATCTCCCAGTTTCCTTTTTCAAAACAACTAACCAAAGCTTCACCAAATTTATATGGGGCAATAAAAAACCTAGGATCAAGTTCTCCGCTCTATTGAAACCTGAATCTAAAAGGTGGTCTTGCCCTTCCCTCCCTTCAATTGTACTGCTGGTCTGCCCAAATCCGCAACATGCTAACATGGATCACAAACAGACAAGAGTCAACGTGGATTCAGATAGAAGCCCAATCCTGTGGTTCATTACCCCTAAGCTCAATTATATTCATTAATAACTTTAGTGAAGTGGGCAACATAGCTAAAACCTTTGTGATTTACAGCACCCTACTAGCGTGGAGGGACTGTAAGAAATACCTGGGCATTTCCTCCCAAATATGTTCTCACTCGCCTATAGTAGGCAACCCAGACTTGCCAAAAGCCCTGAGGGATGCCAACTTTAATCTTTGGCATACTCTAGGAATCAGGACCTTTTCAGACCTATTTCATCAGAAAACCACTACACTGAAATCCTTTCAAGAGCTCTGCAGTGAATTCAATGTGCAAAGATCCCCTTTTTTTTATACCTTCAAATTAGACATGTCATTCCCTCATTTACTTCCAAGAGGAGGTTTAGAGCTCAGTTGAATGAAGTTTAAACACTTTTTGTCACAGCACAATCCATTAAAGGCAAAATATCTTATATCTATAGACTCCTTCTGAGAAAGGAGGCTCCTCCTTTACTCCTTTGAAAATAATCTGGGAAAAGGACCTTGGTCTGACTACCAGTGATGAGTTATGGGCGGAGGTTTGCGACAGGGTATACTGCTCCTCAACTAATGTAAAAATGTAAGAATAACTGTAAAAGATGTACCTCTGAAAGTGGAACTATATGTATGTATTTTGGAGCTGTAGAGAGATTTCCAGATTTTGGCAATCTATACATACTGCTGCACAGAAAATACTAGATGTACAGTTTGATATGACCCCATGTATCTATCTTCTTAATGCCCAGCAGGACTTTGTTCTTGATCCTGACAGAGAAAGTTTGCTCATGACTATTACATACTTTGCTAAGAAATGTATTGTTCTTTTGTGGGCCTCTAATACTTATCCTACATTTAAAATGTGGATTGACCAGATTGTTGACTTTCTCCCTCTTGAAAAGCTCACTTATGACCTCCACAAGAGACAGCCCAAGTTTGATAGACTCTGGTCTCCACTATTCAACTATATTTCAAATTGGACAGAGTGAATGAGGTGATTAGGGAAATGAGCAGATACATGTTGTGTAAGGTGCTGTAAAAACTAAAAACTAATTATTTGCTCGTCGTCTCAGCTAAGGCTGGAAATAGCTAATAAGAACCCTGATAGTGCTGCTGCAAGTTTATGTTTATATATATATATATATTTATTTTTTTTGTATAATTATTCTTATTTTTTTATATATATATATATATTTTTTTTTTTTAAATATTCTTTTCATTCTTAGTATTATTGTTGTTTTTTTATTTATTTTTTATATATTTTTTTATTATTAGTTTATTTTAGATTTTTTTAATTATTATTCGTTTTTTAAGTCTGTCACATCTGTGAGTGTGGAATGTGTTTTGTTGGTTGATTGAAAAACAAGAAAACTTAATAAAACTTTAAATTGAAAAAAGAAAGCTAAGATAACTGAAATAAACGACTATCGCCCCGTAGCCACCACTTCTGTCATCATGAAGTGCTTTGAAAGACTAGTCAAGGATCATATCACCTCCACCTTACCTGATACCCTAGACCCACTTCAGTTTGCTTACCGCCCCAATAGGTCCACAGACGATGCAACCACCATCACACTGCACACTGCTCTATCCCATCTGGACAAGAGGAATACCTATGTACGAATGCTGTTCATTGACTACAGCTCCGCATTCAACACCATAGTACCCTCCAAGCTCATCATTAAGCTTGAGACCCTGGGTCTGAACCCCACCCTGTGCAATTGAGTCCTGAACTTCCTGACGGGCCGCCCCCAGGTGGTGAAGGTAGGAAACAACACCTCCACTTCGCTGATCCTCAACACTGAGGCCCCACAAGGGTGCGTGCTCAGCCCCCTCCTGTAGATAAAAAGATAATCAAGGACAACAACCACCCGAGCCACTGCCTGTTCACCCCGCTATCATCCAGAAGGCGAGGTCAGTACAGGTGCATCAAAGTTAGGACCGAGAGACTGAAAAACAGCTTCTATCTCAAGGCCATCAGATTGTTAAACAGCCATCACTAGCACAGAGAGGCTGCTGTCTACATATTGACTTGAAATCATTGGCCACTTTAATAAATGGAACACTAGTAACTTTAATAATGTTTACATATTTTGCGTTACTCATCTCATATGTATATACTGTATTCTATTCTACTGTATCTTAGTCTGTGCCGCTCTGACATTGCTCGCCCAAATATTTATATATTATTAATTCCATACCTTTACTTTACATGTGTGTATTAGGTATTTGTTGTGCAATCGTTAGAGATTACTTGTTAGATATTACTGCACTGTCGGAACTACCAACACAAGCATTTCACTACACCCGCAATAACATCTGCTAAACATGTGTATGTGACAAATACAATTTGATTTGATTTCAAAGGTACTTAAATACACTGCTCAAAAAAATAAAGGGAACACTTAAACAACACAATGTAACTCCAAGTCAATCACACTTCTGTGAAATCAAACTGTCCACTTAGGAAGCAACACTGATTGACAATTAACTTCACATGCTGTTGTGCAAATGGAATAGACAACAGGTGGAAATTATAGGCAATTAGCAAGACACCCCCAATAAAGGAGTGGTTCTGCAGGTGGGGACCACAGACCACTTCTCAGTTCCTATGCTTCCTGGCTGATGTTTTGGTCACTTTTGAATGCTGGCAGTGCTTTCACTCTAGTGGTAGCATGAGACGGAGTCTACAACCCACACAAGTGGCTCAGGTAGTGCAGCTCATCCAGGATGGCACATCAATGCGAGCTGTGGCAAGAAGGTTTGCTGTGTCTGTCAGCGTAGTGTCCAGAGCATGGAGGCGCTACCAGGAGACAGGCCAGTACATCAGGAGACGTGGAGGAGGCCGTAGGAGGGCAACAACCCAGCAGCAGGACCGCTACCTCCGCCTTTGTGCAAGGAGGAGCAGGAGAAGCACTGCCAGAGCCCTGCAAAATGACATCCAGCAGGCCACAAATGTGCATGTGTCTGCTCAAACGGTCAGAAACAGACTCCATGAGGGTGGTATGAGGGCCCGACGTCCACAGGTGGGGGTTGTGCTTACAGCCCAACACCGTGCAGGACGTTTGGCATTTCCAGAGAACACCAAGATTGGCAAATTCACCACTGGCGCCCTGTGCTCTTCACAGATGAAAGCAGGTTCACACTGAGCACGTGACAGACGTGACAGAGTCTGGAGACGCCGTGGAGAACGTTCTGCTGACTGCAACATCCTCAAGCATGACCGGTTTGGCGGTGGGTCAGTCATGGTGTGGGGTGGCATTTCTTTGGGGGGCTGCACAGCCCTCCATGTGCTCGCCAGAGGTAGCCTGACTGCCATTAGGTACCGAGATGAGATCCTCAGACCCCTTGTGAGACCATATGCTGGTGCGGTTGGCCCTGGGTTCCTCCTAATGCAAGACAATGCTAGACCTCATGTGGCTGGAGTGTGTCAGCAGTTCCTGCAAGAGGAAGTCATTGATGCTATGGACTGGCCCACCCGTTCCCCAGACCTGAATCCAATTGAGCACATCTGGGACATCATGCCTCGCTCCATCCACCAACGCCACGTTGCACCACAGACTGTCCAGGAGTTGGCGGATGCTTTAGTCCAGGTCTGGGAGGAGATCCCTCAGGAGACTATCCGCCACCTCATCAGGAGCATGCTCAGGCGTTGTAGGGAGGTCATACAGGCACGTGGAGGCCACACACACTACTGAGCCTCATTTTGACTTGTTTTAAGGACATTACATCAAAGTTGGATCAGCCTGTAGTGTGGTTTTCCACTTTAATTTTGAGTGTGACTCCAAATCCAGACCTCCATGGGTTGATAAATTGGATTTCCATTGATTATTTTTGTGTGATTTTGTTGTCAGCACATTCAACTATGTAAAGAAAACAGTATTTAATAAGATTATTTCTTTCATTCAGATCTAGGATGTGTTGTTTAAGTGTTCCCTTTATTTTTTTGAGCAGTATATTTTGTCTTGACCATTCACTCTCTGAATGGCACACACACACAATCCATGTCTCAATTGTCTCAAGGCTTAAAAATCCTTATTTAACCTGTCTGCTCCCCTTCATCTACACTGATTGAAGTGGATTTAACAAGTGGCATCAATGAGGGATCATAGCTTTCACCTGGATTCACCGGGTCAGTCTATGTCATGGAAAGAGCAGGTGTTCTTATTGTTTATGTGTGTGTGTGTCTTACGTTCTTTGAAGGGGAGGCCAGCGTGTGTCTCTGGAGTGCGGCTAAGCAGAAATAGCGGCTGGGAGGGCGAGGTGGAGGGGAAGTTGACCACCTTCATAGAGCCCCCCAGGGAAAGGTCATGACCCAGGAACAGGAAGTGCTGTTGCTCCAGCCCCACCCCCGTCTGAGACGCCACTTCCTCACAGAAAATGGCCGCCCTGGTGAGCGAGACGGGAGAGGTGGGGGGGCAGGGTGGGTGTAGGTCAACACAGATGTGTGTGTGAGTATAGACTGGCAAGTTTGTGTGTGTATGTGTGTGTTTGACTCACGTGTTGTTGTGGTGAATGTATAAGCGGTGAGCTGTGGCCTGTTGCAGGGAGAACAGATAGACTGAGACTCTCTGTAGTATCTCTGTGGTGGCAGAAAAGAACTGGTCAAATGTCCAACACTTCTCCTGGTCTGCCTCCAGTATCCCAGCTAACACTGGGACTAGCTGACCCCTCAGACCCCTAAACAAAAGAGTGTGAAAGAGAGAGAGTTAAACTGCAACTTCAGATACACTCATTAAAGGCACTATGACAAGTCTCTCTTGGCTGAGAGTTGAGGAAAGACTTGACTTCTTGTTTTTATAAGAAACAATGTGTTGGAAATTCCAAATTGTTTGCATAGTCAACTTACACACAGTACTGACATACACACTTACCCCACCAGACATGCCACCAGGGGTCTTTTCACAGTCCCCAGGTCCAGAACAAATTCAAGGAAACACTATAAAACTGTTATACAGAGCCATGAGTACATGGAACTCCCTTCCATCTTATATAGCGCAAGTGAACAGCAAACCTGGTTTCAAAAAACAAATAAAGCAACACCCCACAGCACCATGACTCTTCCCCATGTGACCTACTTGTTGTGTGTAGGTCTGACATGTATGTGTAACTGATAGATGCACATGCTATTTTACAGTAAACAAACTGACAACAGACTTTCAGCACACTTAAAGGGAAGGACATTTAACAAGCACAGCACTTACACAAATGAAAAGAAATTGATGGGGGCTGTTTTGTTAGACTTTAGTGCGGCTTTGGACATTATCAATCAAAGGTACTGACTTTGAGAGCAGGCAGCTGTTTGGTAGGTGGTAGCTCCACTCTATAGGTCCGTCGTTGACCTTCTGAACTCCAGAAATGGCCCCTACTGGCTTCTCTTTGGTGATCTTATACCTGCACGTCACAGACCGGGGAAGAGGGGGAGCAGAGAGAGAGGAGACGCTAGCTCTTTATTTTACACTCCTATTTCAGCTGTTGTTGTCTTTGTTTAGACTAATACCAAAGAAATAAAATAGCAATTATTAGGCAATTTCAACATAGTAATTACATGCACACTCACTGTTGAATCTATGAAACACACCACACAGAGACTTACATGGTGGGTTTGTTCCTGCGGGGTCCTCCGTAGGGTGTGAAGGGTAAAGAACCGGTGGCAGCGTGGTAAAACGTCACTCCAATACTCCACAGGTCAACACTCACACCATAGGTCTTGTGCTGGGGCTTACGCAGTACTGCACGCTCATACATGTCTGGGTGCTACACACACACACACACATGCACAAACAAGCTCAATAACACACACCGTAGCCTGCCCTAACTTATGAGGCACATGAAAACTACAGGCTCATACATCTCCCCTCCCCTCTTGTCTCCATACCCTCCTTGTCTTCTCTCCTCCACTACCTTTCCTCTCTACTCCTCTCCTCTCCCTCTCTCTCTCACCAGGTATTCCTCTGTTCCGTAGATGGAGACAAACTTCTCATCATCCTCTAGTTCTCTGGCCGCTCCGAAGTCTGTTAGCTTATAGACGGACCTCCCGTCCTCTCCCACCTGACGCATGATGTTCCCAGGCTTAATGTCTCGGTGCACCACCCCATTCTCACGCAGATGGTTCATCCCGTGCGCTAGAAGAAATAGGAGGAATGGTTCATTCCATTAATTGGGGGGGACAATGACTAACTTCTCCCCTCATCCCCAGGCCCCTAACCTCTCTACCCCTCCTCACACACCCACACACTGTAGTACTATGAGAAACTCTGTCTCAGGCAGACCGAAGGCGTTCTCTGGCTCTTCCAGCAGACTGAGCAAACTGCCTCCTGAACAATACTCCATCACCAACACCTTTTGTTTATTGCTCAGCTAGAGAGAAAGAGAGACAGAGAGAGTTAATATATAAATACCAGGGAGAGTTGAAACGGCACAGTAATACAGACTAATATAAGTCCTCTCCTCACTCATTATCTCCGCCCCCCCTTCCCGTCACAACTCTCCCCTCTCCCGTCCTTAACTCGTCCCCTCCTCACCTCCTCCACAGAGAAGAGTGTGATGATGTTGTTGTGGTTGAGTCTCCTGAGCATTTCAAACTCTCTCATCTGAACCTCGTAGGGACGGCTGTAGCTCAAATGGTTAAACACCTTCACCGCAACCTGCTGCCCTGTCCTCTACACGCACGCACACACACGCACACATGCACGCGCACACACACAGAGTCAGTTATAAAAAGTTATAGTTATCATCTTTTTTGTCATATGACATTGTTATGTAGTTGTCATAAGTGTACAGTGTTACCATTGGGCTCCATGATAGACATGCTAGGTTATCACGGTGAAGATATGTTCCGTCCCTCAGCGGGTGTAAGAAGTAGCCTACACTTCAAAGTTTAGATGCGGATGACATCTCAGTCACTCTGAACTTTTTGATCTAGTTAGATTTTTCTTTGATGTACTGAAATGGTGTGTGTGGGCGTATGCTGATGTACGTAACAATGTAGTCTGTGGGGAGGTGCTGACGCGTATAATGGTATATGGTGTTGTTGGGTTCACCTTGGGGTCATGATAGGGGCTGTACCGAATGTTTGATGTATTATAATAATTGATTATGCTTATGTTGTATTAATAGAAGGGGAAGGGTTATAAGACCTCTCCCCCTTACATTTATAGGGTCCTAGACTACAGGTTAACAATATAGACTAGACTACAGGTTAACAATACCGTATATATATATATATATATATAAAGTTTAATATTGTTCCACAGTACTTTTCTAGTCTCTGCTTCTTCTAAAAACGGTCTAGGAGATGTGTCAAAGATAAAAGAGATGCAGAACTCTGCAGGGGAGGGAAAGAGATAAGAGACTAGTCAGACATTCCACTATAAATCAATTAGGGGAGTGGACATTTACTGCTGAGCCTTTAGATAACACTGAAACTCTTGTTTGTATAGCTGTGCAGGCATGGGCTTGGTCTCATGAGTAGAAGGTAATGACATTGGCATCACTATAGATTGACTGCAAGCATAATAAAACAACTGGGATCCTTTCATATTTTGCAGAACTTACTCAGAAACATGCGTGCTATGTTCCCGTTGTCAACTTCTGTCTGCAATTGCATTAATTAATGAATGATTGATTTACTTAAAGATATTGTCTGAATGCTAATTTCACCAATGAGCCAACGATTGACAAGGAACAAGGAACGAACCCCAACAGTGTATATCAGGTTCAGTGATTCTCAATGTTGACCCTGGGAACCAACTGTCTGTGCCCGATGTGGCTCTGAGCATCACTTCGGCACTTAGCCAGTGGCGATTTTAGCATGTAAGTCTTGGTGGGGGGGGGGGTTATATGCATGCCAGCAAAGCCACTACACAACACTAAACAATACATGAATTGCACTATAATTGCAACAAACGGTACCCACAAACTGTTATGGCCTACATAAAGCTGTCCCAACAGCAGAGCTTTCCTTTCAGCACCATGGAGTGAATCTTTACCACTGTTACACCTGGCTATCAGCAGAGCCTTGTCTGGCAGCGAAACAGTTTATTCAGCCTCATTTACTGCCTTTTAAAAACATAGCTGATATGGCTGACTTGCTTAAACAAATATGGTTTCTACTGACAATTGAGATGTACAAACTATGGCATAAGGGGACGACGAGCGGATAAGAGGCAATCTGTAATTTAGATTAAGACATGAATGAGCGAGTTAGGACGGACTTAGTCAATATAACTATTTGTTTAGCACTTCTGAAATGTACAGCGACAGAATTCAGAACATGGGCCGTTCTTACAGTATTATCCCTGTACACTAAGTCAGAACTGTAGGATAAATAAAGGGGCATATACGTAGACAATGAAAGCTCTTACAATATTCAATGACATTTCTCTAAAACAGGCTATATGTGCACCATCAAGTCAGAACAATAGGCTAATTACGAGGGAGGAAAGTGACCACATTTTTAGGTTGAGGCACATGGGCTACTAACAGCTTACTACACAACATACACTTAGTATTGGCTACATACACTTTCTTGGCTACAGTATACATATCTCCCTGGCATATTACATAATTTATGCAGCAGCATACAATACATTTTTTGACTCACTTTATTGTGCTGTGCTCACTTGAACAGGAAGGTGGTGTGGCGGTCCTTCTTGTGGGCTCTAGAAAGAATTCCAAGTTGGATGACCTTTCAAAATTATTTTCCGTATTTTCCCAGTCGGAGCTAGTTTTATCCGAGTTCCCAGTAGTCTTGAACTCCCGAAGTCTGAGATATCCCAGTTCCGAGTTTCCATTTGTTTTGAATGCGGATTAACAGCATGGCCAATGTATTAAAAATGTTCTGGCCTATTGCATTACCCCCTTTTTCATGATATCCAATTGGTAGTTACGATCTTGTCTCATCGCTGCAATTCCGCTACGGACTCGGCGAAGGTTGAGAGCCAAGCCACACTGCTTCTTGACACACTGCTCGCTTAACCCAGAAGCCAGCCACACCAATGTCTCGGAAGAAACACTATCGAACTAATGACCAAAGTCAGCTTGCAGGCGCCACAAGAGCATGATGAAACAAGGACATTCCGGCCAAACCCTCCCCTAACCTGGACGACGCTGGGCCAATTGTGCACCACCTTATGGTTCTCCTGGCCACTGCCGGCTGTGACACAGCCTGGGATCGAACCCGGGCCTGCAGCGGCGCCTCATTGTTGAATTTGCGATTTCCAACTTATGTAATGTTTATGTCCAATGGCCGATGAGCATAGATACGTTTTATCTATAATTTCTCTTCATATGACAAGGATTGAAAAGGATTTACCAGTAGATTGCCGACTTAATTCCTGATGACTGCTAGCTAAGATTGTGAAAGTATGGTGTTGACATGATCAGTCCAGTCAAAGCTACCGTATATATATAACGTCATTTTATCTGTAGCCAATGATCTTGAGCCTTCTTGGATGGGCACTTCTTTTATTTATTTACCCCTTTTTCTCCCCAATTTTGAGGTATTCAATTGGTAGTTACAGTCTTCTCTCATCGCTGCAATTCCCGTACGGACTCGGGAGAGGCGAAGGTTGAAAGCCGTGCATCCTCCGAAACACAACCCGACCAAGCCGCACTGCTCCTTGACACAATGCCCACATAACCCGGAAGCCAGCCGCACCAATGTGTCGGAGGAAACAGTGTACACCTGGCGACCGTGTCAGCATGCACAGCGCCCGGTCCGCCACAGGAGTCGCTAGTGTGTGATGGAACAAGGACATCCCTGCCGGCCAAATCCTCCCCTAACCCAGACGACGCTGGGCCAATTGTGCGCCGCCCCATGGATCTCCCGGTCGCGGTCAGCTGCGACAGAGCCTGGACTCGAACCCAGAATCTCTAGTCGCACAGCTACTAGAGTGCATCAAAGCTGGGACCGAGAGACTGAAAAACAGCTTCTATCTCAAGGCCATCAGATTGTTAAACAGCCATCACTAACACAGAGTGGCTGCTGCCAACAAACTTACTCATCTCTAGCCACTTTGATAATGAAAAATTTATGTAATATATGTATCACTAGCCACTTTAAACAATGCCACTTTATATAATGTTTACATACCCTACATTACTCATCTCATATGTATATACTGTACTCTATACCATCTACTGCATCTTGCCTATGCCGTTCGGCCATCGCTCATTCATTAATCTTTATGTACGTATTCTTATTCATTCCTTTACATTTGTGTGTATAAGTAGTGTGTGTGTGTTGTTGTTGTGAAATTGTTAGATTACTTGTTAGATATTACTGCATGGTCGGAACTAGAAGCACAAGCATTTCGCTACACTCGCATTAACATCTGCTAACCATGTGTATGTGACAAATAAAATTTGATTTACCGTAAATTCCAGACTATAAGCCGCAACTTTTTTCCCAGGCTTTGAACCTCGCGGCTTAAACAATGACGCGGCTAATATATGGATTTTCCCCGCTTTCAATTTTTTTTTCTCCAAAAAAACACATTCTGTGACGTGCTCAGTTTTTTGGTGGCATGAAGCTTTCATTAGACCAATGAAATTGCCGAACGGGTTAAGGTCAAAAAACTTTTTTGTTTACTGTTTAGATTAAATCGAGCACTCTCAAACTTCCCATCATTCTGATTACGGTAGTCATTTTGTCACCCTCATCATGGCAAAGACACGGAGAAATGCATATGATGCAGCTTTCAAGTTGAAGGCGATTGATCTGGCTGTTGGAAAAGGAAATAGAGCTGCTGCACGGGAGCTTGGTCTTAATGAGTCGATGATAAGACGTTGGAAACAGCAGCGTGAGGAATTGACTCAGTGCAAAAAGACAACTAAAGCTTACTGCAATTTTTTTTTTATTGTTACAAGCCGTGTTTCGTTAAAGCCTATTTATTTTTGTTACAAGCCGTGTTTCGTTAAAGCCTATTTATTTTTGTTACAAGCCGTGTTTCGTTAAAGCCTGTGTAAAGTTCATGTTTCAATGTACCGGTAGGCACCTGCGGCTTATAGACATGTGCGGCTTATTTATGTTCAAAATAATAATATCTTTTTAAATTCAGTGGGTGCGGCTTATATTCAGGTGTGCTCAATAGTCCGGAAATTACGGTAGCACTGTGATGCAGTGCCTTAGACCACTGAGCCTCTTGGGAGGCCCTGGATGGGCACTTTTAATGTAAGTCTATGGCAGCACCCATGGGGCTTGAATTTTCAAGCTCTACCCATATATTTTTCCGGTGACGTAGTGTTCCCATGAGTGACAGAACACTGAGCCAATCATGGCACAACTAGTGAACATTACCAACCCCTACACGTCGTATTTTCCGCTGGCTGCCCCACCACCACAGAAAACACTGAGCTACGCTGAAACACCTGCATTTTGGAGTCGCCTTACTCAAGAAAGCAAAAAATGTATTGTATGCGGCTTTATTAACCCAATTATGATTATTGAATGCTAAACAGCTCGGCCCTGAATGAAGTGTTGCCACTGCACCGAGCACACGACAATCTTTTTGTTGTAAAGGTGAGTTTAGAGTCCTACCTTGTTGCGGGCCTTGTAGACGCTGGCTGTCGCCCCCTGACCAAGCACATCTCCCAAAGACCACAGGTAGTTGGCTGTGCTCGCAGTCATCTTCTCTGTCATCTACAGCCTGGAGAAGTCTGATTGGCTGCTGTAGGGAATATACAGAAGGCTATGAGTCAAGAACTGAAACACACCTATTCAGAATGAAAACTATTCACAGGATGTTGGTGTGGAATGGAGAGTCAAGGGGTGGGGTTCATATAAAGTCAGAGGTAATGTGGACTTCTCTCTGGTCAGAAAGGTAAACAACAAGGGGGAAGAAGTTCAAGTTATAGCTCAAATATAGATTCAGAACTTTTGTGAAATAACACAGATACAAATACATGGCAAATAGAAATCAAACTGGATGGACATCAGAAATAGAGGAAGGCCAGGACTAAAAACAAAGAAAATACAACTATTGTAAAATAGCTTGTGTCTGTAAAATGTGTACAGTATGTATAAGCTGGAAGCAGAAGCATAAGTGTTATTGTTTATTAGTTTAGTCCAATTAGGGGAGGGGTGGTAGGGTTTGCGGGAATAATAAAGGAAGGTATATTCTAAAAAAAAGTGTGTATGTGTATACAGTTGAAGTCGGAAGTTTACATACACTTATGTTGTATATATATATATATATATATATATATATATATATATATATATATATATATATATATATATATATATATAACACATCTACACAGGCCCATTATCAGCAACCATCAGTCCTGTGTTCCAATGGCACGTTGTGTAAGCTAATCCAAGAGATATATATATATATATATATATATATATATATATATCGGTATGTATATAGATAGATATATAGATTTAACCCAAAAATATATGGGGGATTGGAAATGCAGACAATTACATTGAAGGAAGCAATAATCTATCTGCAATACTAAAGCTGATCCACCCATTAAAAACATGAGAGAAAAAAAGAAGTTCAAGTTCCCAAAATGTGAAATGAATAGATTACAGGCTACCTGTAGATCCATTCCACTGTCGCTAATCATCCGGTAGGGCCTATCAATGTTGAGACACATCTGTTGAAAACGACGCTATACACCGTAATGTCCTGAACAGCTGAGACCAGTTAGGTGTTGAGGTACACTCCCTGGGCGTTGTGACAGGGCTTAGTCATAAAAAATATACGATTTTCTACACAATACTAAAGACAATGTGTGTGTCTAAAAACGGATAGGGGGACATTGGCAAACTTGCCAAAACTGAAGTTCAAGGTTCGATGTCTTGAATAAAAGGTAGCCTACCTGTCTCGTTTTTCGTCACAGGGACAAATTTGAACTCTTTGCATCCACAATCTGCGACATTTCGTTGAAGTTTCCAGACAAAACAGATGGCAACCTCACCTATTCTCCGTCACTAAACCGGGTAATCTTGGAAGATTTCGGCGGAAATGCAACTAGTCTGTGCATTCTATGCAAGTTTCGGTTCAGTGCTGTAACTTCCGAGTTGTACACCAGTTTACTTTACAGATAAGCTCTGGTGATATCTAGTGGCTTATATTGTGTACTACACCCATAGCGCTCAATGTAATTTCATGTATTGGATACTTCCAGTTTGATCATCTTGGTTGGAGAAGCACAGATAATAATATTCACATTGTTGATGAATTCCAGGGCTGGACTATTAAAAATAACTGTGAGGGGTGTTCCTCGAGGTTTCCTATTCAATTATAGGCAAATAGAACAAACCTTGTCTCTAGTAGGATGTCTCTAACCACATCCTGATTGGTGTTGTAGAAGAATCGAGGAGGAGACAAGAAAGAAGCCTCTGTCAGTAAAGCCCTGTGGAAGCAGATCTTCTGAAGACACAAGTGTGGTCAATGGACAAGAGTCTCATCCGTGTGTGTGTGTGTGAGAGAGAGAGAGAGAGAGAGAGTGAGTGAGTCAGAGAACCAGATGCATGCAATCCATCATCCTCATCCTCATCATCGTCACTGCCATCATCACCATTATCACTATCATCATCATCCTATCATCAAATTCCCTGTTACCATCATTACCATCATCTTCATCCCATTCATCATCATCACTGTCATCATAATCTCCACAACAACGCAGACACCTTTATAGCAAGCAATGTTTATTAAAAAGTCTCCTACAAGAACTAGACATAGAATTATATAAGTTCTATTTGATTAAACTACTATTGCTATTACTGTACAATATTGTACCAGAAAAACAGTGTACCTCTGTAATGTACAACATTGTATATACAAAGTACATCTTAACACAGGATTCTCCAGTAATACAGAGGCAACTATACATATATTTGACATTACAGTCATTTTTTAGATCTTGTGTTTTCAAATGGACAAGAAATGCATATTTAACAATAGTTAATCATAATAAAATCCTCCTCACTCAGTCAGTCTTGGAGCACACCGTGTCATTCTAAGTATGGTGAGGATACTGAGGCTCCTAGCTCCTATACACCGAAGCCAGGATAACACAGACACCAACCACAAAGCATCTCCCATGAGTGTATGTTTGTATGACGTGTGTGTTAATGCCTATTCACCCCACCCCATACACACACACACGCACACGCACACACGCACACGCACATGCACAATCCCTCCAGTTGCCAAGATGAGTCAAGGGGTGCAACACAATGTAAAATACATCTTAAAATACACACACAGAGATAAAACATTACAATTAGAATGAAATCACCTGTTACAGATCATTTGGGAATGCAATAATACAAGTAAATACCTGGAATAAGGAAGGACCCAGACAGAGGGATATTAGTGTCTGTGGGAAGAGGCAGAATGCTAGGAGGAGAAAGGTACAGAGAGAGCAGGGTGATAGGGAGAGATGTCTGCTGCGTTTCTAGCCTCAGGCATCTCTAAGCCCTGACATTTAATATCCTGGTCTCTAAAGCATCCTGCCGCCTCCCACTAACCTTGACCAATCAAAACATTCTGTCTCCTCCCCTTGACCAATCACAGTTCAGACTTCAGAAAATGCTACCACAGTGAAAGACAGGACCGGACCGGTTTGAGACTGATCACATGATGCGACAGTTAGGGAGTCACAGCAGAGGTTCTCTTAAAGACGAGCACAACAGAACAGACCTCGGGGCTGTTCCTATAACTCATTTCATTGGATTATATAAATCCAATCAATTATTGGATGCAGGTCCGCCATGACACACATCAATGCTATTGGTAGAGGAGCGACAGAGGAGACAGTGTGACACTTCCTGTTGTCCTCTGTGTTTAGCGGCTGGGACTGAGAACTTGTCAGTCACACGAACATTAAGCCTAGTGATCAGTGATACTGGTAGCAGTGGTTCTGACGACACAGGTTCTGCTGTCTTTGTGTCCCATCCTGTTGGTCCCCATGTCTCTAAAGAGCAGGCATTAGTCGGTTCCCTTAATGATGAGTGGTTAACGCTGACTTCTGAGAGCTGTGAAGGGTCACTGACGTGCACACACACACACACACCCAACACACACGTAGACAACTACACAGTTTACTATTACATATTCTGAGGATAAACTAACAAGTGGAAGAAAATAAGCATAAAGTAATGTTTATGAATGGTCTTGGCGAGGTTTGTTTGTGCTTGTATCTAAACAAACTCTTCCACCTCACTGAGATTCCTCATCTGCACATGTCCAGTTATCACCATGGTTAATAAACTATACATGTAAAAATACCCTTTTTGCTGATTTGGTCTGGAGTAATCATTTGTGGGAAGCTGGTGTAAGAGGCGCGTTTGGTAGTATTGAAAATAGATGCAGTCAGTCAGCACTGCGACTGTTGTGGCCCCAGCATGCGAGGAGAACCTGAAAGGCATTTAGCTGCCACAGAACACACACACACACACACTAGACACACATGTGTATGGGTGTGTCTATTCCACTTCTGTAACAGAGCGTATATTAATGCTGGGAATCTAAGGGAGAGAGAAGCAGCAGGCCTGGCATGCTGCTAAGCTGATGAGCCTGTCAGACTCTTATTGCTAAAGAAAGGTTGGTTATTGAGAACAGCCATGTCGTGCACTTAAACCCCAGCAGGAGGTGCTGTTGGAAAGCTAGACAAGCATTGCATTATGTGGGTAAATACAGAATGTAGAGAAGGACTTTTAACTATTGTCCTGCAAGGCCCCATCAATACACACCTGGGACATTGGTGATTAGGCTCTCTGGCCAATCAATTACATTACAACTTCCACTTAGAAAAGTAAACCAGCATTCCTTTGGCCCCTGAGGGGTGCTAATTGAATAGCCCTGATGAAGAGTATAGTAGAGTCTAGTAGAATACAGTAGAAAAGAGCGTGGTGTATAGCAGCTTTACTGGTGAGCATTGTTGTTAGAACGAGTCACCACAACACTCAGCTTGCCTACACACAGGAGGATCAGAGACATAGCCTAGCCCTCTTCTCTTCACGTAGAAACAGGCAATCCACTGCTCTCTCCATCCATCCATCTGTCTGTCCATCTCTGTCACTTTCTGTCCAGGTTGGCTGATCCAGTGTTGCTCCAGTGTTGAAGCAGCGAGGGAACATGTAGCCAGAGAAAGTGGATACTGAGTTTCTTCTGAGTTATATAGTGTTCTGTGTTCCACAGTCTGTCTGTGTGTTCTCAGAGGGTGTGGATCCAGGAGTCACACACTCACACAGCCATCCAGGTGA